>NC_139632.1:18211160-18286160 GCF_964638095.1 Poromitra crassiceps
ACACACACCACATTCATTCTTTCTCTCTCTCTCACACACACACACACACACACACACACACACACACACACACACACACACACACACACACACACACACACACACACACACACACACACACACACACACACACACACACACACACAGAGAGAGAGAGAGAGAGAGAGAGAGCACGCACACAAAGGAAATCAAAGCAGGATGTGAACCAAATTGATTGAATCTCTCATCTGTTATTTTTAAGTGTAAAACGAGGCTGTGATTGAACCTTTGACAAACTTCCTTACATTGTGAGATCAATGCAACAAAAATATCCAGTTTTACTTTGGACTTATGTATCAAACACATACCTACTTTGGCACTTCCCCTGTCAAATAAGCGAGTCGCAAACGAGGCTCGTCTGAGGCCTAGCCAAAGAGTCAGGGGAGCATGACCTCCCATGGATCAATATGCAGGTCCCGGCGTCCCCTTTCAAAGTAGCGCACTGATAAATGATCGATTTGGAACTGAAAGACAGTGACACAAACAGATGCGTCTTTCTCTCGCCTGTGCTGAGCATTGGGCCTATATATATATTCATCGGCCTACGACACATAATCCTCCATACTATTGTCTCCACACTTGGTTTAAGGCCTGAGCCATTTGTAATTGTGGAACAATTTTCATCGTAGTTTGTGAAATCATATGGGAATTAATATATCATGTTCATATTTGCCTGCAGAAACACAGCACTGGTAGTCACCAAACAAATCTGAAAGGTTATGGGAATCCCTGCAGTTCAGTGCGTAAAGATGTAGCCTATGTGGAGGGCTTGCACCACATCTCTCCCTCTTCCTCTGTGTGTCTGTCACACGCGCACGCACGCACGCACGCACACACAAACATGTTGACGTCTCCTCTCTCCTTAGATTAGCCTAAAATGCGAGCAGTTTTCTCTAATGTAGCCAAACTCATTTTACAGTTTTGAAGGTTGATGAATCTCTTCCCTTTGCTTTGATTGTTTATTGCGCAAAGAAGCAGGCAGTGAGAGAAACGCTGTGATGTGAAGTCAAACAGCCCACGCCAAAAGATTAGTTGCTCTCTTTAAAACCTCTAACACTTGCAAGCTGATTAACTAGACTTAAATGAAAACGAGGGATGTCGCAATAGGGTTAAAAACCGAGATGGGAGTGAAGTCCCCTCTCATTGATGTTTGTGTAAAGGCCCCGTTTAGGCGTGCGCTTCCAAACGTCAATCAGCGCTTCTGTGTCGTATTTCAGCGGACAGTTCAATTAAGCGGATATAGTGGCATATTTTAGTTCCAGTCAATGCCCTATTGAAAAGCACTTAATGGCATGTAAATTGTTCCTTTGCGCATTTAGTGGGGTTCTGGTAAATAAAGATTTAAACACTCCACAATTGTCTCTTTAAGTGCCACTGCTGTTAAAGCTAATTGGGCAGTGGGGTTTTATATCTTCCACACCCCACACCAGGATAAAACCCTCCAATTGACCAATTCAATTGACATTATTGCACTACAGTGGCACAGTCCTATGGCACTGGATGCCTACTAGGCTACGTGCGTGCGTGTGTGCGTGTGTGCGTGCGTGTGTGCGTGTGTGCGTGTGTGTGTGTGTGTGTGTGTGTGTGTGTGTGTGTGTGTGTGTGTGTGTGTGGCATTGGAAAATGGGGCTCAAATCATATCATGTGTTAAGTTAGTTAGTCAGTTATCATTTTCATTTTTATCATTATGATTGTATACTGGCCTATACATTTTATTTTATTTGTTAATTTATACTTTGTGTAACAGGGTTTCGGGCGCATATTGTTGTGCTACCTGCTATCTCGGGCTTTCAGGGGAACAACACTTGGGCGAAATGACAAATGACTTGTATGTAAATCGCTGGGGCAACATTTTACTTATTGCATTTAAAATCGCCATTATCCGCGGTGCACATGTGGGCTGGGAGTGGGAGTTGGGGGTTTGTAATGCTGAAAGGGAGGCTGGGCAATACTCGGTCGGCCACATCAATCAATAAATTCAAATTACTATTCCAAATTCATCACAGTCACACAAATCAATGCAGTCGCCCTGCTTAGCTAATGTGAAAATGCCAGTGTCTGCACACTCACATGACAATCCGGCCCTGAAACGAAAAACAGAGCAGAGATCATATAGGCCTATAGGCTATAGGGGAATCTGTGCCCTTCACGCTTAACGTCTCATACACAATGAGGGCAACGCATAGCGAGCTAATAGCTTTCTATTATATTCTCCGCTTCCATGTCCAAATCAGTGCGAATATGTTACACCTTTTGGAGGGATTTCTACGCAATTAGTCTTTAGTTTCTTACACCTATTTTAAATTTAAATAGCCTAAATAGGCTAAATCCGTAAAGCTAGACTTTTAGTAAACAAGTGATTGTAAGAAAGACACGGGCAAAGAGGGGTCTGGGAGGCATTTAAAGATCGCATTAACGATGAAAACAATTCGTCTTTGCATCTGTGTTGAATTCCACACTCCATCTCAATGTATTTGGTCGGGTCAATAGAGCCCTGATCGATAAGGATAGCCAGTGCATCTATCAATTATCCCGCCTCAGCACTCTCTCCCATTGGTCTCTTCCCCGGAGCAGAGGGGGAGGCATGAGCCGGAAAAAGGGGATAGAGGGTAGCTGTAAAAAAGAAAAGAAAAAAGAAACGCTATTGCACACCTTTTTCTTTCTCTATGCTGTAATCATGTTATTGTGTTGAGTTGAAAGCCCGCTCACTCTCAATATGCCCTTTGGGGTTTGGGTTATAATACAATCATCCGGGTAGTGAACATGTATCCACCACTAACACGTCCTTCCAGACAGATGCCGAGAATATAGAACAAAATAACCCACGAATAATGCAATATCTGCCAAAAGACCCGTGCGTAAATGGATAATTTTTTTAAGCAAATCCGATTGTATAAACATCTAAAGACTATATAGCGTATTTATCCTACATGTTTCCTGTAGCCAAGTAATGTTGAGAACTGCGTGTCTGCCTGTGCCATGGCATGCCAAGGTCCTTTCCCCCCTCAACAGCGCAGTTGGCTCATTATCATTTGAATGGCCAGAACACGCGCCGGGGTCAGACCCAAGACCCAGAGAAAAAAATGGCGGAGAAGGAGGGTGGGAGGCCTCTATTCATCTTCCAATGGATACAAGCCGTTTACAAAAGCCTAATCCTGGTGGTGCAACCTCCTCCCCTCCCCAGTCACGGTGCGCCCTTTCGCCTCCACGCGTGCACCCGCTGCGCAAGACAATCTCCATTTTTCAATATATTATTGTTGACCTGACCAAATAATTCCCCACCCTCTTTGCTTCGCACATTAGCTATGCCCTTATGCTCACCCACCTTTTAGGCTGACGTTAATCACTCAGAGTCAAAATTAATGTATGTTGCATTAAGTAGCCATAGCTGCTAGGGTCTTTTAAAGGGGAAAGGCATAAATGAGTAGTTTTCTGAGCATGGAATTGATTTTTGCTGGTATTGATGGTTGTTTGCCTTATGATGACTAGTTTTCCCATGTTTATTTATCACTACACTGCAGAGCATAAGAGCATATTTCATGTTTCACTTGAAGCAAGGGCTGTCCAGAGTGCTGACATATTCTAAACTGAACCGTGTTGTCTCTGTTCTGAGGACAGTTCGAATCAAGGCACTGTCCAGAGTGTTGAAATATTCTAAACTGAACCGTGTTTTCTCTGTTTTGAGGACAGTTCGAATCAAGGCGCTGTCCAGAGTGCTGAAATATTCTAAACTGAACCGCGTTGTCTCTGTTTTGAGGACAGTTCGAATCAAGGCGCTGTCCAGAGTGCTGAAATATTCTGAGATCTAAAACTGAACCGCATATGTTTTGAGGACAGTTCGAATCAAGGCGCTGTCCATAGTGCTGAAATATTCTAAACTGAACCGCGTTGTCTCTGTTTTGAGGACAGTTCGAATCAAGGCACTGTCCAGAGTGCTGAAATATTCTAAACTGAACCGCGTTGTCTCTGTTTTGAGGACAGTTCGAATCAAGGCGCTGTCCAGAGCGCTGAAATATTCTAAACTGAACCGCGTTGTCTCTGTTTTGAGGACAGTTCGAATCAAGGCGCTGTCCAGAGCGCTGAAATATTCTAAACTGAACCGCGTTGTCTCTGTTTTGAGGACAGTTCGAATCAAGGCCCTGTCCAGAGTGCTGAAATATTCTAAACTGAACCGCGTTGTCTCTGTTTTGAGGACAGTTCGAATCAAGGCACTGTCCAGAGTGCTGAAATATTCTGAGATCTAAAACTGAACCGCATATGTTTTGAGGACAGTTCGAATCAAGGCGCTGTCCATAGTGCTGAAATATTCTAAACTGAACCGCGTTGTCTCTGTTTTGAGGACAGTTCGAATCAAGGCCCTGTCCAGAGTGCTGAAATATTCTAAACTGAACCGCGTTGTCTCTGTTTTGAGGACCGTTCGAATCAAGGTGCTGTCCAGAGTGCTGAAATATTCTGAGATCTAAAACTGAACCGCATATGTTTTGAGGACAGTTCGAATCAAGGCGCTGTCCATAGTGCTGAAATATTCTAAACTGAACCACGTTGTCTCTGTTTTGAGGACAGTTCGAATCAAGGCGCTGTCCAGAGTGCTGAAATATTCGGAGATCTAAAACTGAACCGCATTGTCTATGTTTTGAGGAAAGTTCGAAGCAAGGCGCTGTCCAGAGTGCTGAAATATTCTAAACTGAACCGTGTTGTCTCCGTTTTGAGGACAGTTCGAAGTAAGGCACTGTCCAGAGTGCTGAAATATTCGGATATCTAAACTGAACCGTGTTGTCTCGTTTTGAGGACAGTTCGAAGTAAGACGCTGTCCAGAGTGCTGAAATTTTCGCAGATCTAAACTGAACCATGTTGTCTCTGTTTTGAGCACAGTTCGAAGTAAGGCGCTGTCCAGAGTGCTGAAATTTTCGCAGATCTAAACTGAACTGTTGTCTCCGTTTTGTGGACAGTTCAAGGTGGTAAACCGGAGTCATAGGCTACTACCCTACATAGATAATAGCCTTATCTTGTAGGCCCCAAACACCATTATTTCATTCAACAGCTTACACCCAACGATCAATATCACAATCACGTCATTCTCGCGGCCCCATGGGCTGCCTTACTTACTTTCCAGTTCAGGGCAAAACCAACTGAGGTTTCCATTCAAATCACATGTCGCTCTTTTGGGATTTGTCTGAAATATAGCCTACGAGCTGGAAGACGGGTTATTATTTGAGCTAACTCACCAAAATAAACAAGATACGCAAATAATTGTGATGAGTGGTGTTGTTTTGGTCACTTAAGCCAAGATAATGGGTTTAATTGGATAGGGTATTAAGATGTGATTGATGCGGGATCATCTAAAACAGGCTTTTTCATGAAGAGATGGCTTGATGTTAGCCTGCGAAATGATCGATTGGTACTTTAATAATTGATGTGTGCAGGGGAAGATAGGGGAGTAAACAGTGCAGCTGCGGTTTCAGAGGCTCGTTGTTCGTTAAGCACAGCAGCGGTGCTGTAAATACTGAGACACACATGTACACATCGCCTTTGAAATCCTCTGGTGGGTGAGAAAGAGCAATAGCCATTTTCTTAAGGTTATACCTTTAGGCGATTTCTTTAAATCCTGGCTTCGGTGTGAAATGACGTTCACATGCGTTGGATCATTATCTGCGACCCAGAGTGAACAGATTGTGTGCGTGTGTGTGTGTGTGTGTGTGTGTGTGTGTGTGTGTGTGTGTGTGTGTGTGTGTGTGTGTGTGTGTGTGTGTGTGTGTGTGTGTGTGTGTGTGTGTGTGTCAATTTACCCACATTTATTATTGCAAGGGAGTTTATCTCAGGCTGACAAATCCAGTGATATGTGCATCATAGCA
Source organism: Poromitra crassiceps (assembly GCF_964638095.1). Taxonomy (NCBI): domain Eukaryota; kingdom Metazoa; phylum Chordata; class Actinopteri; order Beryciformes; family Melamphaidae; genus Poromitra; species Poromitra crassiceps. The sequence continues at coordinate 18,217,052 of NC_139632.1, forward strand.
AGCAACAACTATACATATGAAATTGAAGGAAAACAGCCTTTCCTAAAATATAGCCTAATAGATGTGTGCTTATCTAAGTAGTGGTTTGCGACTGGAGGTCACCGTTGTATAGGATACCACACGACTGCAGCAGGCCTATAGCATACAGCCTGCATGTCGCCTCCCCGTTTCTTCTCCCGTGTGTATGTGATCGGGATATAGAGTGCGTCTGCGCCATACACATTGTTAAGGCCGATCTGGCGAGCCCTGAATCTGTATCGATTTCCATTCCCCGGCCTCTCCTTTCCATCTCTGGAGCTGCGCCACGCAGCCATGCAACCCCCAACCCCCTCCATCTCCGCCATGCAACACCATTTCTCCCATTAACAGCTCAGCCTTCATAACACACACAACACAATGACTAATAAACGCATGCTCTCACACCGGCTTGTTGCGCCTCTCTGCATGGACAAGCAGTCAGACATTTGAGAGGTCTCTATAGCCTTTTTCAGAGATTGTGACAGAAGGATCAGATTTAAGTCATTCTATCTATCTTTGCATATATTAAAAATAATGTATGCTAATTTGAATAGAAGTCAGAGGCAGGTTTCCTGCATCATCATCCATTTATCTTTCTGCAATTGGAAGTGCGCGCGCGCGCGCACACACGCACACACACACAGACAGACCCCCCCCCCCCCCCCCACACACACACACGCGCGCGCGCGCGCACCTCTTTCCAATTCACACAGGGGGCGTGCTTGGCAATTATAAATGCAGTGAGGTCTGGACTCTGTACAGTCTGAATACCGTCTCTTCTATTTTAGATGATCAATTCCTACGCTACTCCGTCGCCCCCTCGCCAAACCGGATCGATAGGAGAGAATGACCTTTAAATCAAATTGCTGGCAGAGTCGACTGAATACACGCGGCTAGCATCAAAGGGTTAAATGGCACTGCGCGTCCCCTATTCCAAGCAACAAAAAATGTGTGCGCCTAAACCACTTAGGATAATCATAATGAAATCATATATTCATCTTTGCTCTGTGGAGTCAGATGGCTGCACAGAGGCTTTTGAAGTGGGCTATAGAAGCTATTAGGTGAACGCATGCAATGGAGACTAAACCTGAACAAAACCACACACTGTGGCTTTTGACCCGGCGATAATCAGAGGCTGGTTTAAACTCACGGCAAATTGATGGTTCCAAAGAGCAGGCTGTTGCGCAATTAAAAATGTTGACGAGGAGACACATCAGCAGCTCATTGTGTTGAGCTGACGGAGCCTGCCGTTATGTAATCTCACTCATAGCCCAAAAAACAAAACCCTTTCTGCTTCTGTTGCACTGGCCTGCATGTTATTAACAGGTTATATGTTGTTCTATAGCCTGGAATAGCGAAGAAAGGCGTCAGCTTGGAGTGCCATTTGTTTACATGGAACTCTGGACAAAAACATAGGCTATCTAATTCTCAGAGTTGGGTTCGAGAGACAAAATCTCATCAAATGAGGGTCCGTTGCCCTGATGTGGACTAAATGTCCTCCTTGATATGAAAAAGGTTGAGAATGGGACCTAGATATTGAGCCAACCCCCGCCCCTCTTTAAATAATGAAATATAGGCCTCCTTGTTTACTTTTGTGGTAATTCAATAACAGACGCAATTTGATTTGGATTTGAGGCAAGTGATAAATCAAAACCAGACAGATCATCATCCTAATATAATGTGTTGCATGTAAAACCAGACAGATCATTATCCTAATAATGTGTTGCATGTCAAACCTGCATCAGTGCAGATGGATTCATCAACAGTGAAGACCCTGCAAGTTGATAATTTAATTATATTTGTGCTTCTGTGGTGATATGGAGGAGATGCCTTCCCCTGCATTCGGAGAGAACTGTTTCATTTTTTTTTTTAGCTAAGATGCAAGTAGGCCTAATTAGGCCTAGGCTAATTGAAATTAGTAACGAATATTACTTTTTTGAAGTAACGAGCCCAACACTGTAATAAATCTCCGGCCACATGGCGCTGAAACAGTGAAGCAGCACTGGCTGCTTATCTGACGGCCTGACAGCCAATCGCTTATTAAAGGGCCGATAATGGCTTGTTTAATGCGCAGGCTAAAGAACACAAGGCAAGGACATTTTCCACGCAATTAAAAGAAAGAAAAGGCACGTCTCCAATTCAAGACTCTATCACTGCAAAAAATCTTAAAAAGTCCTTATAGTCTCGTATTCAGTCTCCTTATAGACATTAGCACCTTACAGGCTCCTGCTGAAATCCAGCAGTCTGTCTGTCAATAGGCTATAGCCCAACGGAAGCATCCTATTATTATTGGTTATCCCACAATATAGCCTATCGACGTCGGCCACATAAAATGAGTTGTCTATGAGTAGTGGAAACAATCATGTAGGCAAATGACAGATGTTATAGCTATAAAATCATAGTCGCAAAATTTGTCTGCGACCTTGCCGGGCCTTATTTTGAAATCGAGCCTGATATGGAACCTCTGTGTCAGCCTACATGGTCGATCACAACAAAACCGCAAAAACGCACACGCACGCACGCACGCACGCACGCACACACACACACACACACACACACACACACACACACACACACACACACACACACACACACACACACACACACACACACACACACACACACACACACACACACACACACACACACGAATGCAACCCGAAACTCCAGTTGGGCAAACCCACACAAATCAACAAGGAACAAAACGACTGTGAAATCAATTGATGAATGATTCAATGTTCCGCATATATTTTGTATTAGCGTACATGCTAATAAATAGGCTATAACGAAGGAGGCTGTGCTATTCTCTAATAGGCTACCTAATTACATTTGGTGTTTGATTTGGCCCATGCAGATGTGCCTTTGAGCGCACTGACGTTTTCTTTTGGTTTTCTTTTGAAGTGTTTACATCTGTCTGAGAGGAACACATGGCGATTTGGACTTCCTCTCAAGCGAAATGAATAGTCTGAAAAGGATTAGCATGCAATTATTGTTTTAATAACTTTATTTGTAATAGCATATTGATAGAGCAATAACGCTCATGAAACGAACTAAAGTAACCAACAGATCCAGCATCAGTGCTACGAAATTAGCCAATCTGGTGATTTGCAGCCAAGTCGGTCAGTCTGCGACTCTGCGTACACATGGCTATCTCAATAAACACTTTAGCCTATTTCTTGTTTGCAGTGGGGAAAACAGGCCATATAAATCCAATACAATTTGTGCAATCAATTGAGGACTTTTCTGTTGAGTCTCACTCCAAACTGTCATCTGAGAATCAATTGAAACCCGAAATTCGTGCAAATTGAAAAAAGTGTCTCCCCTATAGCAGCCTAATGTGCATCATGGCTCGGGCGCTCGCTGATTCCAAATAAATTAGCGAAGAAGTTGACTGCTAAAGAGCAGGCGGATTAAAGAGCATGCGCATTGAAGAATATTAATGTTTCGGTATAACTCGGATCAATCGCGTGGAATTTATAGGCTACATAATCATGAGCGGTGGGCATAGACAGAAAAAAGAAAAGGCATAAACTTTGGTGTAAAGTCGGTGAGGCATCTCACGAGGCATCTCAACAGCCAACAAAAACAAAAATCGATTAGAATCGATCGTTTATAATTTTAGAAATGTGTTGTTTCCTTAAAGACCCTTTCAACAACACGAGGTTTGACAACACTTGATGTAAATTACAAATGTGCCTCATGTAGGCTATAGCCAGACAGATTATGTCAGTCAGCATTGAAAGGTGGTAAAGTAAGTCCATTATAATAAAGAGGTGTTTGAGTTTGGGGTTTCCTGGCACCGCTTGCAGATCAGCATCGACCCCAGACAGGCCCCGCACCGCGCCCAGGCCTACATGCGGATCTATTGATTGGCCACATAGCCTCACCACCCTCTGCTCGCCCACTTTAAATCACACACACACACACACACACACACACACACACACACACACACACACACACACACACACACACACACACACACACACACACACACACACACACACACGCACACACGCGCACACACACACACACACACGCACACACGCACACACACACACACACACACACACACACACACACCTTTCACACTCTGATTTAACCCACACACACACCTTTCACACTCTGATTTAACCTCATTGTCCGGCGAGGTTATTTGTTTACTTTTGTTATCTAGATTATCAAGCCAAAAGAAAATATTATTGAGGTAATTCTTATGATCTTCAAATTTTTGGAATGGTTCTGATTAGATGGGGAAAAAGACACCAACTCCTTCAAATTATATGATGAGTGGAGTAAAGTTATGATACATTCTTATTTGTTTTTTGAAATATTGGCTTCAGGCACATGCACATCTCAAACATAGGCCTATCACTTTGGAATGAAACCTTTCAGCTGTACTAATATTATATTTACACGAGTGTCTGTCTAATTCTGTCAAATGATCAAACTAATTGACGATAAAATACTGATAGACTGGAAAGAAGAAACAGCAGCCTGAACCACCATGTTGTTTAGAAGCCACATGGGGAAAACGAACCCGTCTGTAGAAAATAAAGCATCATGATGATCATTACCGTTATCACGCATGGTCGAAGCAATTATGAATGAAATCAATGATAATCATAGATAATAGAGTATCATTCTAACGGTGAACCCTCTCCTACAAATAAACGGCACAGAGCAGTATATTAACTTGGCAAAAAAAACACGTTAAAATTAAGTCATACAGTTCTTTCAATCATGCTCTTAAATGGCTGAATGCCTTTCATTATCTAAAAACTCATAAGGAGCATGATGATCACAAGCAGCAATCTTTATTGATTATTGATTTTTTTCGGTGCTCTGCAGTTGTAACAGGGGGCTGACGTGGAAAACATTGAATAACACTATTTCTTATGTGCATCATTTACAATTAAAATCAAACAGCTACAACACAAATTTCTATTTTTTAGATTTTTATCCAATATTTGAATTTTAGCTGCGTGATAGACAGCTGTAAATCCGAAAAGCTAAAGCAAAACATTGCTGGCAGACGGCAGAAAGGATGTGTGCGAATCTATAACGGAGTTCAGGTTGAGTGTTATTGAAGTGGTGGAGAAATGCCTCGCAGCTGGGTCGTGGGCAAGGCAAACAAACAAATTGTGTCACTTTATCAGTATATTAACACCAATTCTCACTCATTACATTAAGGAGTATTGAGTTGGAAGTGTTTGGGAACTGGCGAGAGCTTGGCACTGCCCCGCAGCATGAACAGAATAAATACTGAGAGCCTTTCGAATTGGGGCCGTGTCATACATACTTGATTGATATCATGCTATCAATCTTTTGGGGCAACAGCCTATGCGAAAAGTAGCAAAAACATTCATTAATAAATTGAAATGCATGCACCTTTAAATAGAGCAGCTCTGGATTGTATAGACTAAATTGCCCAATCATGCGTGTTAACGGGAGCTATAGGTTGAATTTGCAAAATAGTGCAAAATCAGTAAAAGCAAACTGCCCAGCATGAATTAATGAAGATTGCTGCAGTGTATAGGCCTAAACACGCCGAACCGCAACCCACCAGTTTATTGCTAAATTAATTAAATGAATCATTAAGGCCATATCCGTCCACATAGGGCACTTCCTGCACAAACGCGGCTTCAGGTGATTTTTTGATTTCGGAAAATTGAGGAGCAAATTATAAACACACGGATCATTTTGGATCGAGATGAAATCGTGAGTGCAGCAAACACTGTAGGCCTACAATATCAGCCTGCAATGTGTGACATTCTCATTATGAGTGGAAGGGCAGCAATGATCAATAAATGATTAATGCTCAAAACGGACTCATATCTTCAATGCAAAGAGGAAGACACTCCCAAAACGCAAAGATAAGGGTCACAAATAGAACAGCTGGTCTAGCCAGCAGGTGAGGTGTGTGTGTGTGTGTGTGTGTGTGTGTGTGTGTGTGTGTGTGTGTGTGTGTGTGTGTGTGTGTGTGTGTGTGTGTGTGTGTGTGTGTATGTGTGTGTGTGTGTGTGTCATTTTGGTAATTTGGTTACTTTACAATCCAATATTTTTGATGTCCCCATCCCCTGTCCTAAAGAAAGCTGGGTCACCCCGTTTCCTTCCCAGTGTGTTTTTGCGTCTCCACCCCTTCACGAATCTCCTCTCTAGGCCCACCCCCTCTAAGGCATAATTAATTGGACGAACTGAATTTCACACACGAATTATTCACGAATCTATCGATTGATATTGAACACACGGCCTTTCTCTTAACCTCTCTTGGTTTGTCGTGAAGCAAAGAATATTAATGTAATCAGAAAAAATAATAATACAAGTCTCGCTTGGAAATTAGCCTATTATAAAGGATAATGTCGAAATTCGTCAGGGATTTGATGTTACAATATCACTGATGTCTTCACAAGATTTTGTTTTAAATCCTGATCCAGGACTATGTCGTCATCACAGTGGCCCTTCACTTAACATCCACGAAGATTAATTGAGTCCCTTCCCTTCTTTGTATTCCTGTGAAAAAATAATAGTCTACAGGCCCACAGGTAAATAAAAATGTTAATAAGAAAGGGAATTAAGACCATGTTCATTATAGCCTTTGAAACAATGCTAACCACAATGGATCCATTCAATGTAGGCCAACTTATGTTAACAACAGTTATAGAAATTACACTCTGCTGCCCGTGTCCTGCCAGCAGGGTGTAGCTATACACCTCCGAGGACTGAGAAAACACTTGGCACCAAAATAGGATTTCTGCACTTGTCCAGGGCTGTTCTTTGTGCATGAGTTTATGTCCGTCTCTGTGCTCGGTGCCTACTGTAGCTCTAAAAGCTGCAATGATCGATTTTTTTCTTTTCTACGCCGAGCTTGGTTCAGTAATCAGGGCCCCCTTGCTCACCGATCGATCGATATTGATTACTAAATCCAGCGCCTGTAGCAAAGGCAGCGCACTATGGCGCCCCGTGCAGCCGGGCCACAGCGAGAGTGACACCTACCGACCGAGAGGCGCCACAGCAAGCGATCCGTTAGCCTATATGGCCAACACATGGCAGGACGTGACTCACCACCACTGTCTGAAATGCTGTGGAGACTGGAGAGGCTTGTTTTGTCTGAGCTTGTTTTGGACTAAAGTCTACAGAGACACTCCTCTGCAATGTCTTTCAAACACCTGGAGAGACAGATTTGCGAGGGCAAGATTTATTATTTTAAAAGTCTGTTCAGATTAAGGCTAACAAAAGGGGGGGCAATAACAATTGTAAAAATATATATATATTTATAAAACGGCTCTCTCAAATCAAGCAATCTGATTGGTTCACAGCCATTGTATAAATCCCGTAACCCACTCTCATAACCCATGGCCATGGGTTATGATGAGTTGCCATGGCAACTCTCTTACTAAAAGGCTTTGGTTACCTCAAATGACAATGTAGAAAAAACAAATGGCGGAGACAGCTGTCAGATCCTTGTGAATCGATCTTCGCTTATAACTTTACTAATACTTCGCAGAAAATTATGTTTTGTACAAGAATAGACGCGGGCTAATGTCTTCTTTGCAAAAAAAAGGCTGTCAACCCCGCATTTAACCCCGTAACGTTAGTTGGTGTCGGGCTTTGCAGAAAGCTCTCAGCTTCTCAGCAAGCGCTGAGAATGCAGCGCTGCGCTCGAGCTGCGTGTCGGCTTTCCAGAAAGCTCTCAGCTTCTCAGCAAGCGCCAGGATTGGCCAATGTCAACTTCAGTCTCCAGAACGATCCAATCAAATCACCCGCACGTTCTTGTTCTTGCGGTCCCGCCTTACAGTAGTGTTTCAACTGACTCTATCAGAATGCCATGGCAGTCGGACTTATAGTATTATTATTATTATTATATTATCATACTTGGAAACCGTTTTATAAAAGCAATATAGCACTCGAGCTGCGTGTGTTGTGGCATATATCCCGCTGCTCAGCAGTTATCCCACTCAGCCTGCGGCCTCGTGGGATAACAGCTGATCAGCGGGATATATTTGCCACAACACACTGGCTCTCATGCTATATTGCTTAAATATTCCTTGCCTGCCTTAGCATTAGTCTTGTAGCCTTTAGTTTCCTCACATAGTGACTGATGAAAACAAGATGATATTGAAGCTTTCCCCCCTAATACTTAAAAAGCAAATCTGTAATTAGTTTGGAAGAGTTCTCTTCCTGTAATGCATGTAGCCACAGTGTGACCATAAGATACTTTATGAAAAGTCAAAAGGAGGTTTTCTACCCACCACAAAGTAGCAGAACTTAGACTCAAGTCAAGTCAGTTTAAATGCACTGAAAAGGCTCCTTTGTCATTTCCAGAGAAAAATAAGGTATCATCGCAGATAAAAACAAGAGATAATAGCAAGAAAGAACAAACACATCATAAGGTAAGGGCCAGAGCTTGAGTGTGTGTGTGTGTGTGTGTGTGTGTGTGTGTGTGTGTGTGTGTGTGTGTGTGTGTGTGTGTGTGAGAGAGAGAGTGTGTCTTGTGTGTGCACTACATGTGTGCCTGTGCACACCCACGCATCATGTGTGAGAGTGGAAATGAATGCACAGACAAACAAAATGGCAATGCCCACTGTCTGCGGGGAAGGAAACACAGGGGAATGAATGGCTAGCAACGAAATAGTTCATGTTAATTGGAAGCTATAAATATAATTTGATTCTGGAATTACATATATTGAGATCTGATTAAACATTTCTAACAGTGAGGGGAAGAAGCAGGAATTTTGTTCCAAAAGCAGGGTCCCCATATGGAAAAAGCATGGCCCCCATCAAATATCAATATATATTTCCAAAGATATTGTAATAATTTTGATGAATAACATGAATCCATTGTACAGTTTTGTTTGTTACAGCCAGTATTTGTCCCTGAAGGGGATATATTCCACTTGATGTTTCTGTTTATGTGACTATGTGTTAATGTCATCAAATGAATGTTGACTTGAGGCTTTTAAAATGTTTCTTCTAAAATTATATTCAGAGTAACGTAATTACATTACCTTAAGTCATTTAGACATTTTTGTCCAAAGTGACTTACCATACATTTTGCCAACAAAAAGACAATAATGTGGATTTGAAGTATATTAGGCCTATATATGCGATAGCTTTTTGTGACTCTCAAAGCTGCAATGTGCTGTGGCATCAGACCTGTTGGATGCTCAACACACTGTGACATTACAGTATGAATTACTAGAGCTGAAGCCCAAACCGTGAAATGACTTGATCATCATCATCATCATCATCATCATCATCACTACCCTCCATCACATAATAAATCATAGTGATATATGATGATGCTACCTATGTGCATGCGACGTGTTGTGTGTGCAGGCGTGCATGTGTGTGTGTGTGTGTGTGTGTGTGTGTGATATACATAGCTGCAGTGTTGATGTGAAATATGAATATGATGGATGGGCCTGTGTGCAGGTTAGACATCTGTAGTAAACAGATTGGACTGCAATGGCTGATCAATGGGCTCTGTTCCACTGTAATTAGACACAGAGCGCCACTGCTTGGCTCCAGCCACTTCAGCATAATCACAACCCCCCCCCCCCCATAAACACACACACACACACATTCACTCAGAGAGACAAAATTTACAAAATAAAATGTCAAATTGATACGTTTGCCATGTCGTTACAACATGCATTGAGACACACGCATGAGAGTGAGACATTGTTGAGGGTTAGCACACAAAAAAACAGGTCAGAATAAAGTATCAGACAATACCAGTGGCAGCAGCTGGAGACAACTCCACAGGGATGACATCTCTCCTCTCCCCCCCGGTCTCTCTCACTCCAATTCGTTCTTGTTTTATTGAGACAGTAGGGAAACTGAGAGGGACACACAGTGTGTTTTGGCAGGATTCGATCCCTGGCCAGCAGGGGAGCATGTGGCTGTAGAGGTGGTGCCTTAAAGCAGTTTTTTTGACTTATGTACCCCTTGAGCTGTTTTGCCATGCTAATAGTACCCCCTCACTCATGCATGTATTTTGTGCCGCAAAGGAAACACTGTGGCTGCGGTGGATCCGCAGACGTACAAGTAAATCCATACAAAATATATTTGTCACTGAACTGGCGCCATTTGGGCTTGGCCTCTTGTCACAGGGCTCCTCTCCTAAACATGGATCTGGAGTGACAGCAACTATATTTACATTTGAGCCGTTTATCCATGTTTGCTAGGTAGTTGATTTGTGAGTTAGTTGTGGTGCGCACATACCATTTTGCCAATGGGCTTATGAAATGACTTGGAATATATTTTTAATCATTTTGGAAATGTTTCCATTGACCCCCTGCAAGCTGCTCAAGTAGGCTACACATGCCCCTGGTTGGGAATCACTGCCTTAAAGGGTCACTTTGCTGATTTTCAACCAGCGTTGTATCATTACAATGTCGGCAGTATATGCAAATGAACAATGTTTATCCTGCGTCCATGTTGTCTGTATAGTGGGAACTCCCCGTTCTCTTGCCAGCAGAATCTCCTCCAAATTTGCAGGAGATTCTACAAGCGAGTTTCTGCAAGCGAACGAGGAGCCCTCCATGCAGGCAACATGCAGGCAACATGCAGGTAACATGCAGGCAACATGCAGGCAACATGCAGGCAACATGCAGGCAACATGCAGGCAACATGCAGGCCTCGGTGCAGGCAACATGCAGGCAACATGCAGGCAACATGCAGGCAACATGCAGGCAACATGCAGGCCTCGGTGCAGGCAACATGCAGGCAACATGCAGGCAACATGCAGGCAACATGCAGGCAACATGCAGGCCTCGGTGCAGACAACATGCAGACAACATGCAGGCAACATGCAGGCAACATGCAGGCAACATGCAGGCAACATGCAGGCAACATGCAGGCCTCGGTGCAGGCAACATGCAGGCAACATGCAGGCAACATGCAGGCAACATGCAGGCCTCGGTGCAGGCAACATGCAGGCAACATGCAGGCAACATGCAGGCCTCGGTGCAGGCAACATGCAGGCAACATGCAGGCCTCGGTGCAGGCAACATGCAGGCCTCCATGCAGGCAACATGCAGGCAACATGCAGGCAACATGCAGGCCTCGGTGCAGGCAACATGCAGGCAACATGCAGGCAACATGCAGGCAACATGCAGGCCTCGGTGCAGGCAACATGCAGGCAACATGCAGGCCTCGGTGCAGGCAACATGCAGGCAACATGCAGGCCTCGGTGCAGGCAACATGCAGGCCTCCATGCAGGCAACATGCAGACAACATGCAGACAACATGCAGGCAACATGCAGGCAACATGCAGACAACATGCAGGCAACATGCAGGCAACATGCAGGCAACATGCAGGCCTCCATGCAGGCAACATGCAGGCAACATGCAGGCAACATGCAGGCCCCGGTGCAGACAACATGTAGACAACATGCAGGCAACATGCAGGCAACATGCAGGAAACATGCAGGCCCCGGTGCAGACAACATGCAGACAACATGCAGGCAACATGCAGGCAACATGCAGGCAACATGCAGGCAACATGCAGGCAACATGCAGGCCTCGGTGCAGGAAACATGCAGGCAACATGCAGGCAACATGCAGGCCTCAGTGCAGGCAACATGCAGGCAACATGCAGACCTCGGTGCAGCCAACATGTAGGCAACATGCAGGCAACATGTAGGCAACATGCAGGCAACATGCAGGCAACATGCGGGCAACATGCAGGCAACATGCAGGCCTCGGTGCAGGAAACATGCAGGCAACATGCAGGCAACATGCAGGCCTCGGTGCAGGAAACATGCAGGCAACATGCAGGCAACATGCAGGCAACATGCAGGCCTCGGTGCAGGAAACATGCAGGCAACATGTAGGCAACATGCAGGCAACATGTAGGCAACATGCAGGCAACATGCAGGCAACATGCGGGCAACATGCAGGCAACATGCAGGCCTCGGTGCAGGAAACATGTAGGCAACATGCAGGCAACATGTAGGCAACATGCAGGCCTCGGTGCAGGCAACATGCAGGCAACATGCAGGCCTCGGTGCAGGAAACATGTAGGCAACATGCAGGCCTCGGTGCAGGCAACATGCAGGCCTCGGTGCAGGAAACATGCAGGCAACATGCAGGCAAAATGCAGGCAACATGCAGGCAACATGTAGGCAACATGCAGGCCTCGGTGCAGGCAACATGCAGGCAACATGCAGGCCTCGGTGCAGGAAACATGTAGGCAACATGCAGGCAAAATGCAGGCAACATGCAGGCCTCGGTGCAGGAAACATGCAGGCAACATGCAGGCAACATGCAGGCCTCGGTGCAGCCAACATGTAGGCAACATGCAGCCCTCGGTGCAGGCAACATGCAGGCAACATGCATGCAGGCAACATGCATGCAGGCAACATGCATGCAGGCAACATGCAGGCCTCGGTGCAGGAAACATGCAGGCAACATGCAGGCCTCGGTGCAGGAAACATGCAGGAAACATGCAGGCAACATGCAGGCCTCGGTGCACGCAAGGTAAACATTGTGCATTTGCATAATACTACTGACATCGTAATGTTACAAAAGCTGCTTTAACCTCTACATAAGTCTGCGCTCCATCTCTCTCTGGGCGCCGTTTCTCCCTTTTATCTGCACCTGTCTACTTCGACTGCACTCTCACCCATCTCCTACAAATACCTCGAGTTACAGCACGCTTACAACATTCTATTAACTATTAATTTCTCTGTTCACTGGCTAACACACACACACACACACACACACACACCACCACCACCACCACCACCACCAGCTCCTCCATACACACACCATGCTCACCCCCCCCCCCCCCCCCCCCAAGAGTAGCCTACACTCAGTGTGTTTTCTTTTGAAAATGGCTCTGTGTATGTTGGGGGCTCACAGCAGTCGGTGCAGCGTTGTGTTGGAGGGGAGTGGGTTATAAATATCCTCTCAGAGCTCAATAGAGGGGGCTCCAGCAGGCTGTTTGAAGTAGCAGACTGTAGACCTGCTGGGGGGGATTCTGACCTCAGTCCCTACAGAGAGCCCCCCAATTCCTACAGCAAAGTCGGTCAATATCTCTCTCTCTCTCCCCTTCACTCGTCCCCCTCCCCTCCTCAACCCCACCCCTCACTCGTTGGTTCTTCTACACACAAATGCACACAGACTTTGTCTCGCTCCAACTTCTCTTTCCCTCCCTCCCTCCCTCTCTTCCTCCAACCTTTTCTTTTGCTGTCTCTGCCCCTCATCTCTCTCTCCCTCTCTTTCATTTCGACAGACACACGCATGCACGTGCGCGCGCACACACACACACACACACACACAAAACGCTTACTTTTGTGCAACAGTCACTCAGTCCCCCATTGCGACTCAAACTGCATTAATATTGAATCAAACAGCAGTGTCTCCAGCTAGCAGGCAACAGCCAGTCCCCCCACCTCCCGCCCATCTCTCTCTCTCACCGCAGGCTGGCTCCCTGTCTGCACTCTGCAGGATGGAAGGAATATTCCCACTGGGCAGGAGGAATGGATTAGCTTTAAATCAACTTTAATATGGCAATAGAGATGGAGCTGTAGCATCTCTCCTGGTGTATAAACTCCTTTTTATGTGTTTAAGTACTGGCTAATGACACATTTACTTACTTCACCTCCCTCCACCTCCTATTGTCTTTATTTGGAAATGAAAAGCACCACTTTTGTATATTTACCTTGCTGTGTTTTTCTCTCTTGCCTCTCACTCTCATCCCCATCCCTCCCACCTCTGCCGCCCGGACCAAGCCTGCAAGCGCAAAGAACAGGAGCAACACAAGGACCGCAACATGGCGCCCAAGAAACAGCGCCTGGTCTTCACCGACCTGCAGCGCCGCACACTCATCGCCATCTTCAAGGAGAACAAGCGGCCATCCAAGGAAATGCAGATCACCATCTCCCAGCAGCTCGGCCTGGAGCTCAACACCGTCAGCAACTTCTTCATGAACGCGCGGCGCCGCTGCGTGGACCGCTGGCACGACGACCACGGCGGCAGCCCCGGGCAGCCGGGCACATCGGCCACCACCTTCTCCAAGGCCTGAGAGGAGGAGGGGACCTTCAGAGGGCTGGGCTCCCAGGTGGGAACGGCACGCGTGGAAAATTGGTTCTGAAACCTGCCGACAACAACCCTACCGGGCCTGGACCGTCTGGATGTGTCCTCTGCCTGAAAATCATTTGTGCCATGCAATCATCTCTTCGTCACTCAAAACCGCAAGATCTCAAGCTCTCACCTGAAATAAGCATAAGGTGAATTATGAAGTCAGGTTCACTCTAGGCTATATCACTCCCATAAGGACAATCATTCCTTCTGATGTTTGTTAGTTTTTTTTATGGCATCTTTGTCCCTGGCAAGCAAAGAAACACCAAAGATTTGATGTTTTTGTTGGACATTATCAGATTTATGCCGGCCTCCTTGACCACACTAGTAGCTACTCATTCCGCTTTTCTACCAACTCTCCTCTCCTCTCTGTGTGTGTCTGCCTCTTTCCTCTCGTTCACACCCCCTCTACACCGGCACACGGAAGCAACAAGGGCAAAAGAGCGGCAATAAATCTGACAGAACAGCACATAGTCTTATTATCAAAGCCCCATCCTGCACACACAAGGACATCATCAAGAAAAACACCGCAGCCTATGAAAAAAACAACAAGGCTTTCCAGTCCTCCGCCTCTACCTCCCCCCTCCTCCTGTACTCTCCTCCACTCCTTGGCCAAAGGTATTCCCTGATGGCCAGCCATTTCAGAGAGCAGCTCCGTCTGATCATACGGCAAACTAATGAATTGAAAAATGAATCGATGCCGACAGAGAGAGAGAGCGGGGCCTTGACCCCTCCTGAAGGTGAAACTCAAGACGCTCGGCAGTCAAGAAGATACTCAGGTCTGCCCGGCCCACGGCTATATATTTTTTTTGCACAGATGCTGGAGGCCTGTAGGGAGACTGTCATCGTCGTGGTTACGCTGAGGCGGGAGCAAGCCTGAGCCCAGAGTCAGTGTTCCTCTGACCAACAGGAGAGGCGGCTGATATGTCTGGACATGCTCTTTGTTCTGCTGGGAGCCATTCCTCTGATCAATAACCGAGAACCAAGCGACAACAACACGGCTCGGGCGTCCAGCCAACTGCATTACAGCTGCATAGGGCAAGCAGAATGTAAGAGGAGCACACGGAACCCAGTGGAGATGGGCACACAAAGGCCTCACAGCAGCAGCAGCAGCAGCAGCAGCACACCTCTCCCTCCCCAGTCTGCCCGTGCTGGCAGAGCAACAGTGCCCCCTGCTGTTAATAGCAGAGACCTGTATCCAGCATAGGAAAGAGGTTCAGAGCGGAGGAGAGGGAGGGAAGAGCCACTAGATGCTGAGGAGAAGTCATGGCACAACACATTCAGGCCCTCACAGCTCTTTGAAGGCAAATCAATAGCAAACCATTATCCTATTGTTGTTCCTCATCCAACCAGCACTGGTGAAGCCGGAGGAGGGGGATGGTTCAACTGAATGCCAAAAACACCGTGGGGGGAGGCAGGGATTTAGCAAACCCAAATCTGAAACAATCCAGCAGATAGAAATACAGAAAATACACAATAACACAAACAGGTGATAGAAAAGTACAACACAGTAAAACACACATCCCAGAAAGGTATGGGTTTTAGTAGATACAGACACATCTGAGGTGGAGGTTTAATTTAGATTAAATAGTGGAAAAACAGCATTGGGAGGCTTCATATTTTTGTCAAATCAATGGTTACAAACTCATAATCCAGATTAATTTTTCATCCATTTCCTTTCATCTGTTAGAAAAAAAATAGCTTTCAACAGATTTGATTAAAAGCAAATCTCTGGTTGGGTTATCAGCAGCTAACCCAAACCATAACCACCACACTCAACTGTCAAAATGCTACAAGAATTAGTGCCAATGCTTACTGCCTTAATGCGAATAAGAGAATATGGTACTACGTTCACACACAGCTACAGTGTGCCCCTCTCCTGATGGTGGGCAGTGTGTGCCATAGCAACCAACAATCAACTTTTAACTGAATTAGAATATACTTTTTTAGTAAAACAAAAAAATGAACCAGATTTTAAGGCATACAATCTACCAAACCTCAAATGACAAAGATACCACAAGTATGTGTTACAAATACCAAAAATGTCTCCAACACATAACTGGACACATTTTGAAAGTGAAGAAAATCTCTCTCTCATTCTATCTTTGGTTCTCTACCTCCTCTGTCCCTCTAACCCCATTGCCCCCTCTCTTTCTCTCTTCCTCTCTCTATTGATGCGGGTATTTAATTAGTACCATAGACACAAAGTTTCTATTTCTTGTTACTATTGTGCTCTGTTGTGCATAAGTAAGGCACCTTGTTGATAAATCAAAAATGAAAAAGGAAGGACTTTTTAAAAGGAAAAAAAGAGGGATGCAAGGACCGAGGCCAACGATGGACATATTTTTTTGCATTCTCTGTGAATATAGACTCGGAGGAGACATTTCCCACGAGAAAAAAAATACAAAAAACAAAAAACCAAAACCAAAAAAAAAAGAAAAAAGACAGGGAGCTGTTGAAGAGAAGAATGAATGACGGACGCTTTCTCTCTCTTTTGGCATTTCATGTCAGAACTGTGCTACTTTCAGCCCCCTTTAAGCTGAGCCCCAAGAATGGGGTATATGGAGGGGGACAAAACATGTCCTCCAAATGTCCTGGCTGATTCAGTGTGTTTTACGGGAGGGTGGTGTGGGGGGGGGGGGGGCAGGGGTAAACCTTGGGACTCAATAGCTATCTGTATGGTCTTAAAATGCAACTGTAGCATTTCCAACAATGTAGTCAGATTAGCGGTGCCGATTAGATAAGAGATGGTCATTGTAGAGGAGTTGATTGGGGGGGGGGGGGGGGGCGTACTAACTAACTTCACGTTGCTGTAAGCAGTGAATTAAAGTCACCAAAGGATGAGTTCAAATAGATTTGTGGTTTAAGGTTCAGCGAGCATATAGGTAAATAGCGAGAGTCAGCTCTAGGTAGGCTGACAAAATGACATTTGTTTGTAGTGAGAACCAATGTGGCTACCTCACTAAGCTGAGTGGTTTGTGAAACCGCCACTAATACCAAAGATACTCCAGCCTACCAGTCCCAAACTGCCTAGGGGGACACGCACACATACACACACACCAAAAAGACCCCCCCCCCCTCTTTGCCCGATACTGTTACAAATAGACACACTGACTACAGTATATTCCACACACACACACACACACACACACACACACACACACACACACACTTACAGCGCAGTCAGACTGCATCGTGCCACATAGAAGGTGGTGGCTGCCTTGCAGATAGAGTTGAGTGCCTTTTCCCTTCAACCACGGGTGGGACTGCACTGGACACACACACACATGCACACACACCACACACACACACGCACACCCATAGACTCACATGCAGACGATACACCCATAATTGGATGGACAGAAAGGGGGGCCAAAGAGGGACACAGAGTGGGGGCTGTGTCAGCATTTTCTCCCATATTGACTTTCCATCTTGATACACTAGAATACAAGCACTTTATCATGTAGAAAGTCTATAAAACATTTTCTATACACTATTTATTTGAAACAAAATAATATGTTACTCCTTAATCTGTCAGTGTCTTTGTTACTGTATCGTTGATCTTATGGTAGCTCACAACCTTTTTTTTTTCATTTTCTTTTCGTTGCCCTGCCCGGTGTGCTTACACTCCCGGCCGCTTTACCTCTCTCCCATCAGAGATATTTTTGTGTAACAGAGACAGAGGGGGTAAAAGGGCCGAGGCTCTAAGTGCCCATAGGGCTGTTAGTTGTAATATCTTCCCATTAAATGTCTCTCTCTCTCTCCACCATGTGCCAGCACAGAGGCTGCACTAGAATAGCGTGGTGGAAAACTCACTGACAGTTTTAAGACACAAATTCTCTCCTCCCTCCACCTTGTCTGTCCAGTCAACCTCTCCCCCTGGCTAGTGCGAAGACTCGGTAGGCATGTGTTGACAATTAATTCTGAAATACCTCAAAACCTTTCATGTAAACTTTATGTAATTTAAACTGAAAATAATACTGCTAATGATAACAATGATTATGAAACTATGATACTATGATAGTTAGTTTTGGAACTTGTGACTTGAAGCTTTATACTGTTAAATTCCTTTTATTTGTTTGCTCATTTTTCTTGTACGTTCTCTCGTTTGTTTTGCTACGGCATGTACTTACTGTTTTCATAAAGGAAAGACATTGTGAATGTTTCTGTGGAGGGTAACATGAGAAAAGAAGAGACAGAAGAGAAGGCTAGAGGGACAGGCGGAAGAGCAACTCACTTCAGATGTTTAGTTCACAGCTCTCTCAAAGGCGGGTATATTCAAAAGCAAAAAAAATAAAATGACGAGAAAAAATCTGATTGGAGCTGAATTCTAAACCAAAAATTTGAAGATAAACCAAAGGAGGAAAAACCTTTTACTCATTGTTAGCTTTCTTCTGCCTTTAAGTTGTCTTTTCTCTAAAAAAGAAGAAAAAAAATCAATTTCACAGTTACTTTTGAAGGTTCCTGGGTGTGTTCAAGTGCTCCTGATGTTCTTAGAATATTAAAGACCAGCGCCTCCTATTGAAAAGGAGGTGCACCTTTTTCTTTTGTGCATGGATATTGTATAACTGTATAGAAACCAACAGGAATGACCTGTGATTTTGTGGGGAGCGGAGGAGGAAGGAAAGACTTGGGAGTGGGTGGAGGAGGGGTGGAGGAGGGGTGGGGGATATTTTGGTTATAAAAAAAAAAGGGTGGGATGATTTGGGTTTTAGGCGTTGGAGGGGTCCTTGTTTTTAGAATTTCTGTCACTGTTGGATTCACTGGTTGTGTGCATGTGTTGTTGCAACCCTCTCCCCTTCCCCATGTTTCTTTGATGTATATAAATCCAGACAGTAGGGGGCAGTGTGTGCTGGGGGAGGTCAAACTCCTCTCCTCCAATCAATAGCATTCAATCTTCATTCCTCAGCTTGGGGTCCTGACTTGGGTCCTGAAACGTGTGTCTTGCTTTTCCAAGGACGGGTTGTTTACTTGGAGTTAATCAGAGGGACACACACAGGCCTGAGTGGCCCTGGTATACCTGTATGTCTGTCTACATGCTTTTCCTCAATCTGTGTATGTGTGTGTTCATTTGTATCTACGTGGAAGTGTTTTTTACGTTCTTTTGCTTTTGGGTTGCAATATTTCTCATGCGAAAATTTGAAACCATTTCTTACTGACTGACCGACCGACCAACCACAGTACTATTTGGCAACTGACCCCTCCAACCAGAAATGTCCTGAGCATTTACTGTCAAACAGCATAATGTATGTGTCATTTCCCTGTGGGATAGAAGGTTGCCAATGGGACTGATGTAGACACCCCCAGTCACACTGTGCTCTCCCTCTTCTGTTACCTGTTAATCAATCAGAACCAAGTGTCTTTGTGATGGTAGAAGACAATCAGTTTCAAAACAAGAAAAAGGTAGAGAGAGGACAGGCCAGTAGGGAGGATGAAGAGGGCGGAAGGAGAGCAAAATCAGGGGAAAAGAGGCTCTCTGAATCGTGACGAGCTGTTAGTGCCCGACTGCCAAACAACTGCCCCACCACCCGGCTCTCCAACACATCCACCCAGCCTTCACCCCATCACCGTCTGACTAAATCTAACTGAGTTACACTGCGATTGTGCACATCATGCTCCAACTCCCCTTTTACCTCCACACAGTCCTACGCTCACCCCGTTCCCCCAGTAACGCTGCACTCCAAAAAAACAAAGCTCAGATTAGTTAAGACGCGCTAAACTCACAACAGAAGACCCCCAGTATCCCCCCTCATCCCCTCTCACTTTTCAACCACACACTCCTGCACTCCCACTGCCTAGTGGAGCGTCACGAGGACACAAACAGTGTCGGGAGTGCAAAACTAAAAGACCTGTGGTGCAAGGACCATATTTCCCATCACCCACCACGGTTTCCTGCTAATCTAACGATGATGTAACCAGCCGCGAGGAATAAAAAAAATGGCTCCGGTTGGCGGCTTTTGCACAGAAAACTATGCAAACACCTGACCCCCCAATCTTAATCGTTGCTGCTGGGTCAGAGTGTACAACCCTCAATCCCCCGCCCCCATCCCCAATACCTCTAGACACTCCCACACACATACTTCAACCTCCATGACCCCTATTCTCTCCCCCCCCCCCCCCCCCCCCAACCCCAGAGTGGACGGAGCAGCCCCAGTCATTCAGGGTACAGTAGCGAGTGCCTGGGGCGAGAAGAGCACTACAATGGCCGCTGTTCACCAGACCAGACTGCTGATGTCGTATTAGCTTTACACGAATGCCCCAAACTGCCATTGACATCAAAATGGAGTCCCATGTTGACGTTTTGCATGCCGTTCCTCCCCACTCCCCCCAGTGGCTCCATTGTGCTACAATGTTTGATCGTCTTTGTCCCCAGCGCCAAGGAAGGGCCACAATCAATGCAAAGACACTTACATTGTAGTACACTTAGTTTACAAAAAGTCGTCTGGAGACGGTGGCTTATATTGCACTCAGCCAGACAGACAGACACACAAACAGACACAGGCACATGCTGAAGAGGTTGAGTCTGCCTTTTTTCCGAGAGTGTTTGCTGAAACCAAAGATGAAATCAGAGGTATGACAATCTGGCTACCGAACCGAGAAGACAATGTTCAGCTCTCTGGGCTGCTCTACGGGTCCTGTGATTTACCGGCCATGTGGACATTCCACCTATTGCACTTAGAACACACACATTGCAGACATGACCCCCCCCCCCCCCCCCCACCCCCCACCCCCACACACACACCTAGCAACCTCTCACCCCCCCCCCCCCCCCCCCCCCCCCCCCACACACACACACACACAGATACACACACACACACACACACACACACACACACTTGTGCTGTAAGATACGAGGGACACGCCCACACAGCGTCTGGTCAGAGAGCCTCTTTTCCCTCCTCCCACTGCAGAAGCCGGAGAGCCTGTGGAGGACTTTTAGTTTCGCTCTAGTTGAGACTTTTGAGAAGGAAAAAAATCTGAGTAATAACTGTTACAGAAAAATAAAAACTTAAAAGGATAATATGGGTAAAATTGCGTGTTTTGAAATAAATTAACAAATAAAACAATTGTAAAACAATGCTGTGTGCAGCCTGGTTATTGTGATTTGTTTGATCTTCCAAGGAAATGGCCCGTGACCCCTTCAGTTGAGAATTAGTATTTTTTTACCACAGGAGTAAGCCTTTATAAATACAACACTGCATCTCACCATGAAGAAAGATCACAGATATTCTTTGCAATGGTGAAATGTCCATAAAAATGATTAAACAATAGTCACATATTGTATCTTGTATATTATATAATTCACTTTATTAGAAAATAAAGATCATACAAAAGATTAGGAACAGAGTGATGTCCGCTAAGAATTGCCCACAGAAACATATTTTGGAGGTACATAAAAATCTATAGTTAGTAACAACACGGTCATGCAATATCCCATATCAAAAAATTAAATAATCATTTTGCCACTGTGCATAATGGTGATTTATTAAAACTTTGTCACATATAGCAGAAATGTGCAATTATTTTTGTTGAAATTGGAGCTCTATAACCAGAGAAAAGCGTGAAAATGCTGCAGAGCATGCATCGGCCCACAGAAAAAGTTAGCAGACAAAGCAGCTTTGTGCTACGTATCCTGAGTGCCGTTTGTTGTTAGTAATATTGACTATTATTATCTGGCTAGCCAAGGAAACAAGGGCTGCCAAGAACTTTTACACATGGACCGCATAAAAACAAATTCAAACAATAACCTATCAGACCCTCAGACCACCGGAATCCCTACCATTACGGAGAGGCAAGGCAGTCTGCTGTAAGGAAACTGAGCGGGAAAAACGAACTGGGTTGCTACCTGGCTAAGTGGCTAAGCTGCTCCATACAAAACCAGTGTTTTTCTCGCGAATGAGCGACAAAATGGATGAGCTCAGACTGAGTATCGCTACACAGGATAAATTGCACCCGTTTTCAAAGGATCAGAAAACAAACCAAAGCACTGGCGGCGTCAGTTATGTTGTGGATCAACTTACCGATTGCTGAACAGCTGGCTGCTGGATCTGTGTCCACATGTTCCAGGTAAAAACACAGGTTTGCTGTTCTGTATTCAGAGTTGGCAGTTCGATTTCTCTCGGAAAATTAAGTCAGGTTTCCCCTCAACACCGTGAAGTCCGCAGTTTTCAGTCTGTCCCCCGGGCACCAGTGGTAACTATTTTTCTTCCAAATATACTGATATTTTAAAGTAGTATGCTCATTGATGTCACCAGAACCTCACGCGAGTCTCCGCTGAAGACGTTGGAAGAGAAGACGCGTTTGTATTTTCCCATACGATGAGGCCAAATAAACTAAACTTAAAGCTATAGCGTTAACCCCTAGTAAGCTACATCAGGGCAAGTGCTGGACTGTACATAATACAGCATGGAAGTTTATTTGTAGTCCTTGCAGCGATCGCACCAACAGCAGCAGAAACCGTAAGTCCGTCTCCCCCGAGACTCGCTCCTTTATAGCATTGTGAAATGTCGGGTGCACGGCGGGCACGGATCTATAAATAGTAGGAAATCATTTGTGCGGATTTATGGCGGGCGATGCTTCATGCATACACGCAGATTAGGGTGGGCTAAAAGCTCATCCGTGCATCTCTACTGCCCATACATACAGTCATCTACAGAACCACGTTTTACCGTCCTTGAAGGCACCACTGGCTGCTTCTCTATCCAAATGATGCGTTTTGCATCATTTGGACACGGAAGCAGCTGGCAAGTGAACGTGGAGCTCCCCGTACAGGCAACACGGAGGGAAGTTCAACATTTATCATTTGCATATTTGTAATGATACAAAGCTGGTTGAAAAGCGGCTAAGTGGCCGTTTTAATCATCTGTCATGATTCATGTCTTTTGATGCGCCATTTAGTTTCTCATGGCTTGGTCCATTATTACCCTCCTTTATGTGAATTTGGCCTGGTGAGTTAGTGAGGTCTTTGCTTGTAGTCACCTTCTCATCCACTGGTGGCACTGTGCTGCGGATGCTGGCCGCAGAGGCGATGAGGCGTCCGGTCCCGTGTCCCTGAGAGACGGCGTAGGAGGAACGACGGGCAGAATTCCCTCTATTGAACTTTGTGGACTTCAAAACCACTGGCTGATGGCTGGTGCTGTGGACCTGCATTGGGGAGAAATTATTTGGCTACAAAATACTTGTATTATGCTGCACAAGCTGTTTCGAGAAATTTTGACTTGTCTGTAGCTGTAAAAAGATGGCTTCATTCAATAGTTTGGGAGAAGGCTGAGATGGAACTCGATGCTACTTGCTGTGTGTTTGATGGTCCTACAAACACCAATGGATTTACTAACAGGGGGGTGAGTAGGTAATGACTGCATTTTCATTTTGGGGCGACCCATTCCTTTAATACCTAAATTGATATCCTACCTCTTGGTCTCCCTCTCTCCCAGAGAACATATCCTTCCTACGCACGCACGCACGCACGCTCGCTCACGCTCGCTCGCTCGCGCACACACACACACACACACACACACACACACACACACACGCACGCACGCAGAGGTCTCACCTTGTGTCTGTCATGGCTGGTGAGAATGATGTTGAGGGCGTAAACGGTGAATGAGGGCAGCACAGCCGTCCAGGCCGTGAGCACAGCTGTGAGCCACACAACTGGATCGATGAAGGCCTTATCTGACACACCTGTCCACAAGCAATCAAACCGGGCATGATGACAGATGCTTTACTGAATCTGATCAACAGAAAACTCCAAAAGACATTCAAATTGACATTTCTCGCTGTGTTTGATTGTATGCATCTTAATTTGTACTCGCTGGATTTTTGTCTCCAAATGAATTAAACCCAATGCTTACTAATAAGGATGCAAAATGGCCACAGCTGGGAGCAATATGAGGTGAAATAGTAGAAAAGAGCAGGCCTGTACTGTGACAGAAGTGTACCAGGGAAGAAATAGTCGGCGGGCGAGGCCTGAAACAGGCGGGCATTGTGGGTGATCCTGGTGCAGATGAAGTACAGCAGCACAGAGACGCACACTGCTGCTATATTGAACTTTGTCCAGTGTCTGGTCAGCAGCACCACCTGACAGGCACAAACAGATACACTATCATCAGAGGAGAACATAAAATCTGGTTATACTATCTGGAATTGCAGTACGAAGTGATGCAGCGGTAAAAAAAACAAACATTTACAATGCTCCCCCCCAGTGTTGAGAAAGGTGTGACAGCAAGAGGTGGTAGAAAAACACATTTCAAATACAATACTATTAAATCAAGTCCCAGTATAAAAGCACCTGTTCATATACATTTACTTAATAGGCTTAGTCCTATAAAAAAGCATTTCTGATGTAATAAATTGAGCAAGAGTCTACACCTCAAATCACTAACATTAATTCTGGCACAGCTGAATTCACTAATGTCAATTATCTACCCTCTTGGCTGTTTTGAAAATGTAGTGAGTAGAAAGTATGGATTTTCCTTTGAAATGTAGCGAATAAATTATTATTATAAATTATCTGGCTAAACAGCAAAACAATCCTCCAAAACCCATTAGAAGCACTTATTATAGCCCTTATACTGTTACTGCTCGTAGCAACAACTGTTAATACAATAAAGTGATAGATCATAATAACTTGCATGGATATGTCCCTCTAAAAACAGATTGAAAATACTGGTGGACCCGTCAGTGAGTTAGGCCCTCCTGGTCTGGAACATGACATTATCACTGATGGCATCATCACTGATGACATAATCACTGAACTCATTAGCCTCAGCCAGGAAGGATGACATCACTGATGACATCACATCATTAGGTAATCAGCGCGATCAAATTATTAAATTATCTGTTATCACATTATCAGTTGCTGCACTGCTTCACTTCCATCCATGAAGGATTTGACCCTGACCTCAATGTTGATAGAGAACACGGCTGCCATGCTGACAGTGACGGCCATGGTCTGGTAGTCGAGCGCCGAGTTGTAGAAGACTCCAAGTGGGATGAAGAAGAGGACGAGGGATGTGTAGACGGCGTACATGAGCGTGGCTAACAGCACCAGCGGGTTGAAGAGCTCCTGTCTTTGGCCAACCTTGTAGAGCTCGGGCCACCTCAGGCTGCCCTCTGCACTCACATCCTAACAATGAGGGAGAGGAAGGGGGGGAGGGGGGGGGGGGGGGGGGAGGAGAGGGGGGTTTGAGGTATGGCTGCACCTTGGTGTTAGGATACAAACATTTCTTTTTTATTATTATTATTATAAATGATCAGAGTGAGCTGACACACAGAGTGACTTGGTGTGACCAAGTCAGTCTCATGTCTTGAGGCACAAGTCCCAAGTCAAAACCCAAGTCTACATGTAGAACATGAAGTTAGGTCAAGACAAATCAAGAGTCCTGTATCTATTTAATATCTAAGAAAACAAATGATCTAAGACTTTTCAATGCAACCTGGTAAGTGCATCATGAGTCTTTAGTTCCATATCAATTTAAATTCAGTCATTCCATACACATTCAGAAAAACACAATTTAATATCCAGTTGTCTGGTGGAACAAATCTCCTCAATCCAAGTCATTTAAACAAACAGTCTTTTGCTAAGACTATAGACACCTTCATCAAAGTTCAAGTCAAAGCCAAGTCCCAAGTCAGCAGAAACAAAGTCAAGTCTCACATCTTCTCTTCATGCATCAAGTCAAGTCTCAACCAATTAAAATTGTGACTCGAGTCTGACTCGAGTCAAATTCATGTGACTGGAGTCTCTACATGATGAATGATTATACTGATAATTAATTGAGTCATATGCTGAACATGAAATATCTGAATTGGATGGCTCTGTTGCCAAAAGCATCATTCGCTCTCTCACCTGCTCAAAGATGGCCAAGCACTGACATGGAAAGGATGTGTAGAAGATAGTGTAGAGAGGAATGAACCAGTTTTCATACAGAGACTGCAGGAGAGGAACAGAGAATGGACTCAGTATGGGATGTTTGCACCATGCTGAACTTCACACCAGTTTGACCTTTACCAATGTGGATCTAACCTGAGCACTGAACCCATTGAAGAAACCAAACCATATGTGAACAAGAGCAAAGCCACAGGTCTTATACAGGAAGTAGCGCAGAAACAAGGCGATGCGATGGTACGACCAGCGTCCGTGGACCAATAGCAGCCTCTGTAGAAATCTGAACTGGGCCAATGAGAAGTCAGCATTCTGCACTGCCTGGCCTCCTTCCACTCCTGCCAGTCCTACTCCTATGTGCGCCGCTAGCAGTGGAGAGGGAGTAAGGGAAGTCAGGGGTCAAAAAGATGACGAAAACTGTGTGAGAAAAACAGAACGCAGAATACTGTACATTGATTCATCTGAGGTCTTCTGTTAACCTCATTCCATTCTTGGTGCTGAAAGTACTCAAATCCTAAAGTAGCAATACCATAATGAAAAATACTTTGTTAAATCTAAAGGTTCTACATTCAAAAGTTTACATAAGAAAAAGTATAGAATTATTACCAGTAAAATGTAAACCATTAAAAAAATACTTAATACGTAACAATGCAGGTGTGTGTAAATAAAGTTGAAAGTTATGAAAGTGTGACCCCACGCCCTTGCATTTCTCCTTTTTATTAAAAGGAGAATTTCTGTCATTTTTAACCTGGACCCTATTTTAAAAAATATTTTTGAATGTATATACCAACTAATGTGAGCAGAAATGTTTGAAATCGCTGCAGTATTGACCAAGACCGCAGCCGCTTTTCTTGATTAAATGATATCTTTGTGCCATGAAGGGGGATGAAAGGGGGCTGGCAGTGTTACAAAGTGGATGTTTTTGGACCCGTTTTATTTCAGGGGGGGTGGCGTCCCCTCGCATCCCTCCTCAAATCGACTACCGACTACAGTACGTGAGTAAATGAGTGAGTACTTTCCACATCGGATTCTTTCACACTTCTCTGTCCACCATACTTACTCTTGATCATATTCACATCATTGGCTCCGTCCCCAATGGCCATGGTGACCGAGCTGGTGTGTTTCCTGACCAGTGTGACGATCTCAGCCTTTTGTCCAGGAGTGACGCGGCAGCACAGCACCGACTGGCAGCGTCTCGCCAGGCCCATGAAGGTGCTCGCCCATTCTGGTCTCTCGGCAAACTCTGCCTGGGACACACCACCACCAAACAGCTCAGTTACAGACACGGCCAATTGTGCCTGTATGGACGCCTGACCGAGCCGGAGGCAACACGGGGGCCCCAATGTGCGACCCTCATGTTGCTTATAGGCAGGGAATCTACTGCTGCACTACCCAGACGTCCTGCCCTTTCCCCCTCTCTCTGACATAAATAGCACTGATGTTGATGATATTGAGTCATCTGAAAAGTATATGAGTAAGCTCTTTACAATGTGGCGTGCTGTTTACCAGTTCAGGTCCGGTGAGGACCACAGCAGTCTTTTCTCCAGCCGTCTTCCTGTCTACAGACCACAGCTCTGTCTGTCTGGCGTTGAAGAAACTGACCCCAGGATCTGGGGACTGGAGTATCTGTCTGCAGGGGCAAGCACACAAAGATCAATGTGAGTGCATGTGTGTGTGTGTGCGTGTGCGTGTGTGTGTGTGTGTGTGCGTGCGTGCGTGCGTGTGTGTGTGTGTGTGTATTTTTATCATTGCTAACCTCAGCTCCTGCCATTCCAGTAATCTCGTATCAGGATCCAGTAGTTTGCAAGAGTATCCAATATTCACTGCTGTCTCTACAAGGACAAAGACAGAGGGAATTGGGAAGAGGGAGAAAAAAGAAGAGAGGAGACAGAGAGACTTTACAGTGTACATAACAATACCACTGCCCGCTAGCTCACCATACCTTTTTTGTCCCCAGTGAGCACCCATACTTTAAGCCCAGCCTGTCGAAGCATAGCAATGGTCTCAGGAATACCGTCCTGAAGCCGATCCTCTATTGCCGTCACTCCCAGAAGCTAAAACACAAGGACAAAACATATACATTTTTATTTTTATTTGAAAAGGATTAAACGTCAAATAGACAGAGACACGAGAGAAACAACAGTATTGAAACTGTGCAAGATTCAAAGCAGTGTCTCCCAGATTGTGAAATGTCAGTGGCAGACTGTACCACTTCAAAGCCATAGGGAGGATTAACATTAAACATGTAAAACCACGTTGAGCCCACCTGCAGCTCTCTCTCCATGACATCATACAGCTCGTCCAGCAGGGTGTCGCGCTCGCAGGTCGTCATGGTAGCAGCATGGGCCAGAGTTTTACTCCACTGCTCCCATGATGCCTCAGGAACAGATCGAACCGCCACACACAGAGTCCTCAGGCAGGCCTGGGCAAACAACTAACAAGAGGATATGAAACACATATTTGATAGGCTACACCAAATTTATTGAGTGATCTCTCGGGCAGCTGGTGATCTTGGTGACATATTGATGGAGAAAAGGTGAGATATAACATTTCAGTCTTGGCAGGCATGCCTCGAACGCCTCAGTAGGACTTCAAGGAATGGTGGATCACTGGCTTGATCCCTCCCCTCTTTAACATCTTATCGATTATTGATTATGATCAGAAACTTTTAACTGATCCTTAACTAGTACTCCTGCTCCGAGATGCTAGATTATACAAGCTCATGACACAAGTCTGCTTCATCACTGAAGAACACGATACAGTATGAGTCTAACATGCAGGATAATGAAGAAGACATATCAAATGTTTTTATTTTTTGTATTACAATTAATAGGGCAACAAACCAAAACTTGGTATATATTGGTGCTGTTAAAGTATATACCGGTACTTTTTTTTCATTCCAAAAGTATATCATACTGGCACAGTATAGTGTGTTTTTCCGTTATGCTTTACAGAGCTCTCTCAGTGCTCTCCTGATACGATGCGATCTAGTGATCTAGTTTACCTCCAGAGCTCTCTCAGTGCTCTCCTGATGTGGGCAGTCCCTCTGCAGCCTCTCCAGGATGACCATGTCAGCCCCCTTACTGTAGAGCTTTAACCCGCCCTCTGGCTCCCGCACTGAAAACAACACATAGTGCAACAGTTAGCCTCCTGAGACAACCTGAAAGTCAGAGGGAGCCCTTTGCACAAATTAATTCAGACGAATAAGCAATACTAAAGTAAGAATTCTGCCACCTCTAGATTAGTGTATATTAAGAGGGCCTTGTCTCACCCAGTACAGACATGCGTCGTCGCTTGCTGGTGAAGTCTAGCAGTGCCAGCAGCTGGTACTGCCTTGTGACACCCAGCTCAGAGACGGTGATACAGTCTCTTCTCCTGGAGAGGAAGACCCAGCCCAGCTCCCTGGCCGCACCGACAAGAGCCTCCTCATCTGGGGACGCAGCCTGGTACACTGGAGCCTCTGTAGGAATACAGTCAACGAACCAGCTTAACATCTCACTCCCCAAGAGTGATGCAGTAACAAGATGACACCATCTTTGTTTTCAATTTTGACCTTTCATCATAGCACCTCCATCAGGCCAATCGGTGACATTTTTTTTAAACACCAGAACACAGCGCCAAGATGATTGATCTCTCCAAGTTGTGTCCAAATCACACTAGTGGTGTCTCAGATATCACCTGAGATATCATGTTTGACAATTCCATCATGTTTGGGACAACAACAGAACTGTATAGGCATACATCATAAATCACATACCATTATGGACACATGCACACGCTTTCATGCTTGTGTTTTGCCCTCACCTTTCCTCCACTCTGTCATGACAGTGTGGCATAAAGCCAGTGCGGTGAAGAACTGTCTACTGTGTGGACACTGCTGCTCCCTCAGCCTCTTCACCAGGCTGGGAGCCGACATGAACAAACCGCCACATGAGAACGCATTCCAGCTTAAATCCATTGGCTGTGGACGCACAAGGAAAGGATGGCATGTCACTGTATGTTGAAATTATTTGATTCTGTATTACAACTGTAGCCCACATGAGTAGAGTTGAATATTGATGGGAGGAGAAGTGATAACACAGAAACAGGCAGAAAGACATAGCAAGATTTATCCTAGAATTCCTTGGAGTTAGGAAGGAATACACAAGGAAAGAGCAAAGGGGGTAAAAAGGAGGGCTGAGTACATGTATAAGAATGTGGATATGATATGTACAGTAAGTGTGTTTCATCCTGGTGACCAAACATAAATATGGATATGGTAGAGTATATAAAGGTGTGAACTGGTACCTCCGTTTCCTCGGCACTTATTGATGCATCACCTATGAAAAAGACACAAATCATATTTAATTGCATTCAAAAAGTGGTTGAAAAATGTAGGTAAAGAACATGATTAAAACAAAATGCAAGAGTAGCCACAACAGAGGGTGAAGAGGATGGAAAAATAAGTAAATAAATCAGGTTTGTATTGTTAGTGTGTCCTTCAATTGAGACTAAAAACTGGACATCTCAGCAGTGTGCACTGAACCAGGAAGCGGCTCAGACGTGCGACATATGGTTTATGTGATTCTGACAAGGTTCCAATTACAGTTTGACCTCAGTGGGCGGGGCCAGTGTTAAATATTTAGTAGTTGGACTCATGGCTGGTGGCTATGAGCATGATAAGCGCCTCTGTGTCTCTGTGGCCTCGTACATCCTCTCTCTTGAGGATTGGGTTTAGATGTTGTGGCTTCTTGAAAAGCATCTCAGCATCATCTGTGCTCCACTGTCACCTAGTTAGGCACGCTCAGCTCCTTGGTCATTATTGTTTTTCTCACCTCTGATACAGGAGTGTCTGAATTAATATTTAAAGAGGCTCGTTAGTGAGCTGATTTGACGTGATACAGCCTCGTTGCTTTAGACAAACGTGTAACAGGAATCCAGTCAGGCAGACACAGACCTGGCTTGTCCAGACATGCACTCTTGAGTGAAAAAAACAACTATAGTAAACAGTGTCTTATAATTTCCACCACTGAGACATCAGCTAGTTTTTATATGCTGATAGAATTTCCGACTCCTGCTGTTTTTAAATTCTTCAATGGTATATTTTTTATTACTTGTTATTTATATTTTAAAAACACTTCTTGCTAATGAATTGACTGCTCTTGTTAATGAGCTTTTATTGGTTTTACAAAAGAGGGAGAGTAACAGTTGTTTACATTTTGCCTGAGTGAAAAGACTGACGGTATTCACCTTATGTAGCCCCGCCCACTTGACCCATTGTGTCACAACTTCCTGTTCAAAACACCGGCTGTTTTACCTGCTCAAACTAGTCTGACTCACCTGGTCAAACCTAGTTTGACTCACATACGAGTCAGACTAGGGTTTACGAGTCACAGGAAGTGTAAACACAATCAGAACTTCCCATTGTGTTTACACTTCCTGTTAGTCTCTCAAGTGTGGAGGCAAGAAGGCCAAAAGATGTTGTTTCGTAACTTTTTGAGTGACCAGTGTTCGTGACTGGAGTTTGGGATCAACAGAGGCGATTGATATCTTTAGAAATATGTCCAATGGAAAATATTCACACCAAAATAAACCAGTTGGGCCAAAATTGTGTTTTGAAGGAAAAGTTCATCTCTGCAGAAACAATTTGTCTCCCAGCGTGTACTATTGCAAAATTAATCACTTGTAAGGCACACAGAGAAGCAGTCCTGTTTTACAGTCAAAGGAAGTGAGGGGTTCACAGAGCCAAGTCATGGTGACCTTGGATGGAGATAGCAACGTTCCTGCCAAAACCTTTGTTGTGGCTTCTCCAGGAGGACGAGCATAAATATTCTAGTCTTGGGGCAGTCAGGCAACTTTTTCACACATTCGCCTGTCTTTCCTGTAACCTACCATACAATCATTATTGCTCTGCTCATCTTCGTTGCTATTTTTGAGAATAAACCCTTTGGAGAAACTTTTGAACCAGACTGTCAGACTTTGATTGAGGATTGCATGTTTCATGAAGAGAATATGTGAGTCGTATGCTTATCTAGAAAATAGTTTCCCCCACCATCGAAAAGAGGCCGCAGTGCCTACCGAGGGGACTCCCCAGAAGTCGAGGCCTTCCCATTTTACTTGACACAAGCCAGACTGTCTCTTCTACATAAGGTGAACACTGTGGTTCACTCAGTAAGCAACTCGTTTCTCTCCTACCATAGACCTCCCCGGCGATGCAGCACTGTCTGAAGAGCAGCCTGTTCTGTGTTAACGTCCCAGTTTTGTCAGTCAGCAGGTATGCTACTTGGCCCAGCTCCTCATTCAGTGACGTATTCCGAGCCTGGGCCGGGCAGTCTGTCTGCTCCCAGTGCATCTCAATATCCCAGCCAATAAAGAGGCTGTGGACCACGTGGACCACATCAAACCTGTGGGCACGCACGCATGCACGCACACACACACACACACACACACACACACACACACACAAAATGCACACAGAGATACACATTAGTATACATGTATGCACCCTAGTGTTGTGGTCGAGTCTCAAGTCCCCAGTGTTCGAGTCCGAGTCACCAAAAAAGAGTCTGAGTCGAATCTGAAATCGAGTCTCCATTACGTGAGTCCGACTCCGAGTCCGGAGTTACTGAACATGAGCGTGAATCCACCTGTAGGTGGAACACACAAAATTGAATAATGTCACAGTATTAATATAGCTAATGTTATCAATACCTTCGGCCAAATTATTAGGGCCCATTACAAAAAAAAAATACAAAAAAAAAGTCTTTATCAATTAAAAAGTTTGAGTCCTCGTCTCCAACTTCCCAGTCCGAATACATGAATGCTGGAGTCCAAGCCCAAGTCCGAGTCATCAGTGCTCAAGTCCAAGTCGAGTCACGAGTCCTGAAAATGAGTCCAGTCCTGGACTTGTTAGGACTTGAGTACTACCACACTAGAACACACCCGCCCACCAGCACATCAACAGAGAAACAAATCAGTGCAGTGAGTCTTGTTGAGGGAACTAACGAGATATAGAGCGACATGGGCATGGCGGGGCTCAGCAGGATGACGTAGCTCCAGAACGTGAGGAATGCTGTGTAGGTGGAATTGCCGTCAACCACCAGAGCAGACAGAACCTCAATCCGGGTCAAGACCGCACTCGCAAACACACCGCATCCGATGGCTAGGAGCAGGGCTGTAATCAGCAGGAACAGCACAATCTGGAGATTCAGAATATACACATATATATGCATATTTAGTAGTTTATAACTCTATGAAAGAGATTCAGAATATACACACACGTGCATACTTACTAGTTTATACCTACTATTATAAAACGGCTCTCTCAAATCAAGCAATCTGATTGGTTCACAGCCATTGTATAAATCCAATAACCGAGTCCAATAACCCATGGCCATGGGTTATTGGACTCGGTTATTGGTTGCCATGGCAACTCTCTTACTAAAAGCCTTTGGTTTAAAAAAAAACAAATGGCGGAGACAGCTGTCAGATCCTTGTGAATCGATCTTCGCTTATAACTTTACTAATACTTCGCAGAAAATGATGTTTTGTACAAGAATAGACGCGGGCTAATGTCTTAACCCCTCTCTCGCGCGCCCTCACTCTTAACCCCGCATTTCTAAATAAGACGTAACGTTACTTGGTGTCGGCATACGGCTCTGGTGTCGGGCTTTGCAAAACGCTCTCAGCTTCTCAGCAAGTGCCAGGATTGGCCAATGTCGACTTCAGTCTCCAGAACGATCCAATCAAATCACCCGCACGTCTATCTTCTTGCTAGAGGTCCCGCCTTACAGTAGTGTTTCAACTGACTCTATCAGAATACAATGCCAGTCGGACTTATAGTATTATTATTATTATATTATTATACTTGGAAACCGTTTTATAAAAGCAATATAGCACTCAAGCTGCGTGGTGTTGTGGAATATATCCCGCTGATAAGCTGTTATCCCACGAGGCCTGCGGCCTCGTGGGATAACAGCTTATCAGCGGGATATATTCTCCACAACACACTTGCTCTCGTGCTATATTGCTTAAGTATAACTTCACTCACCGCAATCACCGCTCTGTTGAGGATCTTCTCCGTTTGCGTCCTCTTCACTGTCAGTTTGCCGCCGTTCCTCAAGATCTTACTGTCTGCACCTAGCATAGAACAGACAACTTATTAGATGATATCGGGAGGCCTGGTGAGCAGGGAGACAATACTTCAACCAGAGGGCAAGGGTTCAAGCACCCGTGTCAGTAAGCATCCGCTGAAGTGTCCTTGAGCAAGACACCGTATCCCTGCCAGTTCCAAGGGTGTCTGACCTCGCCGTGGAGGGGTCACGCAAAAAGAGAATTTCCCTCGCAAGGATCAATAAAGTATCACATTATCTTTTTCAGTGATGCCGCCTCAAGAAATTTAACTGCATATGTAAAACGGACGGTCCTGAGCATAATTATGCACTCTATCTTCTGACTGTTCAAGGACAGAATTGAGCGCACCCACGTATAGTCCTACTATGACAATCCTTTTCCTCCATTCTTAATAGTATGTCAACCTTGGCCACGCTTAGTTGAAAATAGGCCGTGTCAAGCATGTGTGATGAGGGCCTAGAGTTATTGGGCCGAGCCGGGGTCATACCGATAGACAGTGTCTGATGAATGGTATAAAACCCATCTCTGGTAGAATTTGATCTATCGATATGCTTTACCAGAACTGAAAGGGTCATAGCTGTGAGATCCATGACACCTCTGCTCAATCCGGTAATATCCGATCAATGATCACTTAAAGGACAGGAGGAGGGGTAGCCTGCTATCAGCGCCATGTTAGCATAGACCCATATTTAGATCACAGCTGCAAGACTAAGTACTGTGCATAATTAGCAGTATAATACCTTTCACATGATAACATTTTGTCATTGACATTACCGGAGGCTCAAGTAGAAGGTGAAATAAGGATACGTGGGCCTCGCCGCAAAAATAATCATATCACTGTTAACACAAACTTCTTTGTGAACTAAACTTCATGTAACATATCTTACCTGTGTCGACCGCCTCTCTCTCAGATACAGACATTCCTGAGAAATACGTTTCAGCATCCCATTTTCTAAAACTGAGCAATTTTTTCTTATTTTTATGTGAATTTCACAGAGGTGGTTAATAAAGTTCTATCTATCTATCTATCTATCTATCTATCTATCTATCTATCTATCTATCTATATATACAGTGTATATCTGTCTAGTTATCTAGGTTTACCAGTGTATATGGCCATGCCGTAGGCGATCTCTGTGTTGCGTAGGACTGTTCCCCTCAGGAGGATGTGCTCATTGTCCAGCAGAAGTGACTGTCCTCGCCAGTGGAGCTGCCCTCTGAAGCTGTACAGGCGATTGTTGGGCTCCTCACAGAGCACAACTCCTGTCAGAGATGACGATGAGGGGTTAAATTTGCATTGTGATATTCTTTTATGCAATTCTGTAATAATTTGACTCAGACTTATGTTGTTTTAATAGGATTTTTTTTTGTACCATCTCATAAATGGTTTTATGTTTGTAAATACATTGTGCTTGTCTTTATGTACCATCAAAGGCAGCGAGGGACTCTTCTGACGGTTCAGAGTTCAGTTCATCGTGTGTAGCAGCGAGGGCCTGCCGGTACTTGAGGTTGGTCTCTCTGTATGAAGAAAAACTGCTGTCACATTTCACAGCCTACCCTCAACAGCTGCTCATCAATGTACCAGAAACAACAGGTTAGTAACATGCATAGAGAGACAAACAGTGCCGTTTCCTTTAGTTTAGTTAGTTTTTCCCTATTCACTTGCAGGTTAATTGAACAAACCAAAATTGAAACAAAGTAGTACAGTAGAAGCTATGTTAACATTTACATTCCAAATGTAACGTTAACACTAACATTACAAAGTAGCCTACTCCTACGTTTCTGCTGAGCATTCAAACTTATATAAACAAACAATAAACCAAAACAAATGTGAAAATATTGCAGTGCACGTGAAGCTGGTCAATTTACCTGTTAGCTCTAAATTCGTTAGCTTAACTGATGCATTTGACAATTCTTTGTAGAAACAACAAAAAACAGTACAAATAATTCAATACAATGAACCTGGCAAATGTGTTACAGAACAAATATAACATCCTCCTTGCAGTACTTACAGGTGTATGTAATCCAAATTCACAAAGCAAAGAAAAGTGATCAACCATGATGAACCAGAACCAGCCAAATCCCCCCCCCCCCCCCCACACACACACACTTGTCCACAAGTGCGTGCTGCTGGACTCCCCTAAACAACACCAAAACAACTTGTCCACAAGGGGGTGGTGAACTACCCTAAACAACACCAACACACAAAATCTCATCATGTACTCAATTTCCCCTCAGGGATCAATACGGTTTTTGTGATTGTGATTTTACTTTACTTAGTTATGGCAGAAGAATGAGAAGTGTCTGTGTGTGAGCAGAATTTTGTTGGGCCACAGCTATGCCATTCTACGTGTGATCAGGCTGAAACTTTCAGGAAGTGTAAAGAGCACCCGTGCCGTGCGGGTGCCCTGACGGAGCCAGATTTTCTAATTAGGTGATTGCCCTAATTACCTAATGATGTGATGTCATCAGTGATGATGACATCAGTGATGATGACATCAGTGATGTCAACTCGAGCAATTGTGATGTCATCAATGAGTGATGTCATCAGTGTTGCAAAGTTGGGCAATTGTGCATGCGCATGCTAATAAAGCATGCGAGGCCACAATGCGGCCGCACTGCATATGCGAGCCTGCGTAGCGCTACGCTGCAGGGAGTGGTGAGGCCGCGCAGCGGGCGAGCCCAGGAATCGAGCGTGCGAGATTGCTATCTACTATAAGAATGAGAAGTGTCTGTGTGAGTGTGTGAGCAGGATTTTGTTTGGCCACAGCTAGCCATTACATGCGATCGGGATGAAACTTTCAGGAAGTGTAAAGAGTACCAGTGTGGGTGACCTGACCAAGCCAGATTTGTTAATTAGGTAATTGTCTTAATTACCTAATGATGTGATGTCACTCAAGCAATGATGTCATCAGTGATGATGTCATCAGTGATGTCATCCTTCCTGGCTCTACAGACTGGGTGGGTCTAATAGACCATATTCACAGCGCGGTCATGTTGGAATGAAGTCACCTGCTGGTTGGGAAGGCAACAAGACTCTCATCCAAAACCTTATCTGAACATGGAGCAGTAGACCAAAAGTCTGTCACACCAATTTCGTTTAATTAATTCAATTAAATAAATTAATCAATTAACCACGATATTCAAGGAAGCACAGCCAATGCTCTAGATTGTAAACTGCAGTACACCCTCGCACCACTGAGCACCGAACCAATAGAGGGTATGCACACCCACTGAAACACGCCCCCTCAATCAGGAATGAGTGTCAAAATGAGTGTCAAGTTCCTCCCTGAGCAGCAGGTGTCAGTAATCTAGGCTGATTACTGCATTCAAGCTCAGTCTTGCTGTGACTCAGTGGGCGTGACCCCACAGTGACTTCTGCCTCTGTGACATCACGTGCATACCCTCTATAGATCTGGTGCTGTGGAGCAGTTGAACCCGAAATTACACAGCCGAAGACGGCTGTGTTTGAGCTTAAACTTAGGCACTCAGATGTGGATCGTAGGAGGGTCTCGGGAATGTGCATAGCTCTCCAAATTGTGTTCATACATACACCGCCACCCGGGTCCCCTAAGGGTAACTGCAGAGTTCCAAGGCATGTCTGAAAGGGGCTTTGGTGTCCTACCCATCAATGTCCGCCGTCTCCACATAACACAGGCTGTGAGGCTCTGAACTGCAAAGGAGGAGAACATCAGCCTGAGAAGGAGATAATAGAGTGTATGTGTGTGTGTGTGTGTGGGGGGGGGGGGGGGGGGGAGAGGGGGTAAGTGCAGAGAGTTACAGAACAGAGGAAATAGAAATATAGAAATATAGTCATTGACAGAAGGAACATTTAGTCAAATATTTCTTTAAATAGCAAAGGAATATGCAATATGTGTAGGCCTACTGCATACTATTAGGTCTATGAGTACAGTACAGTACATTAGGTTCACAAGTAATGAACAGAATCTTATTCTACCCCAGCAAGTCATTTATTGGATTTATTTGTATAAATATAATTTCGTAATTTATACATCTTTATTCATTAGTTTGTTTTTACATGGCTATTGGTTTCTGGTATAGGTTTGAATGTAGGGGCTCACAGGGATGATTTGGTCTTTGTGGATCCGCAGCACATCTCCCACACACAAATCCTTCCACTCTGCTGTGCTGAAACTGAGACAGCAGAGGACAGAGGGGGAGTGAGTATGCGGGAAGGTAATCAATAAGAACAGTGTCTTATCCTAAAACTTCATATGATTTGCGGTCACAAATCTACTAAATATACAATAGGCGACAGACTACCCTACGAATCCAAAGAGAGCAGTAACTGCATCATGAGAAATGGAACCAAGAAAAATTACTTTATCTTCTGTTTATTTTCTGACTAACATATTGCTGGTACAGAGGTGGATACATTGTTTTTGCATCATTGGATACAATCTTAGTGGATATGAAATCTTAAGCCAGTCATGTCCTCCGATCTTTAAAAACACAAAGTCGTTACTGGTGTTTTTCCCCTTATAGGGCGGAATATATTATGCAAATTAGTCTTTAAAGTTGCCCATTGCTCCACACTGAATAAGCACAACAACATGTAATGCCTGGAAAATAACATTATGGACTGAGGCAAAAGCAGCACTGAGGACAGGGAAGGATGTGGTCAGGGATTGCCTGTAGACCTTCTGTGGACCGTGCAGAAAATGGTCAGTGTTTTTTGCGCTCCTCTAGAGGAGGCCATCCAGGAACTCACTCATTCACACTTCATTAGAGCTTCATTACAGAGCTGTTTCAAAGAGGGAGCTGTGCCCAGTCCTGAGAGAATAAAAGACGCCCCCGTCTTTGTTCTCACCTCTGGGAGACGAGGACATCACAGGGTCGGGAGTTAATCTGGGTGTCGCTGCGTCTCCTCGCCTACAGTAGGAAACAGATGGCGGGCGAGAGAGAGATAGAAGAAGAGAATGAAAGCGAGAGAGATGGATGCAGAGGTGTGACAGGGATGGGGGAAAAAGAGAGAGGGAGCGAGACAAAGAGTGATGGACAGAGAGCGGGTGAGAGGGGGTGAGGGTGGCCGTGAAAGGTTGAACAGGAGAGCGGAGAAAGGGAAAACGCCATTACGGGGCTCTACAGTGACACCCGCTGGGAGATTTACACCCTCCACTAAATGATTAGTCAATAGAGAGGGGTCAAGCAAGCGTTTCACCCAAAGCTGTTAACGACCGTAACTCAGTGATGCACTTAACCAGGGAATTCTCCATGCAAAACATCACGCCTGCATTTAAAAGGAAAAGCTTTAATGATAGGGGAGAAAATTAATGCTACTGGGATGACTGGTTTGTCAATGAGGAGAGGACAAGGAGTCAATGAGGACAATGAAGGAGAGAAAGGGGGAGAGAGAAAATAGCGTGCATGCGTAAGTGCCGAGTTGCCCGGCCGTGTGTTTGTCTTTAGGCGCATGCGTACGCGTGCGAGCATGTGCATTCAGCTATCAACCATCTCTCAGGGATAACCCCCCCCCCCCCAGGTTGGAAGAGGGAGAGAGGAGTGAATGGTGGTTTCTTACCAGGTCAGTGACCAAGTCTTTGAGTCCCCGCACAGACAGTACGATGAGCAGGGGGATGGTGTTGGTGTACCAGGGGATGGACGAGATGGCAGGGACACACTGCAACCCATGGACAAGCATGTACACAGTTTGGATGAGAAGGAACACAGGATCATATTAATGCAAAGCACATACACCGTGCTGTCACAGATGTGCTATCACAAGTTGAAATGGACCTATATTATCCTTTCAGAGGAATTGGTGATGTCAGGCTTAAGTGATTGCAGCAAAGTGGGTAGTTCAACCTGTCCAAGTATCAATATTTATTTTGTGTTCCACCAGAGAACAAAGAGCATTTGGTTATTGTAAATATGGGCAGTAAAGACTAGCACTGAGCCACTATAAGTACGGAAGGACAGACAGACAGACAGACAGACAGACAGACAGACTGTGTTCACACTGTGGTGGAGACAGAGCTCCAGTTTATTTGTTTGCTAACATGAAAATACTCATGCAAATAAAGCAGATTTGAATTTGAAAACAGAGAGAGAGAGAGAGAGAGAGAGAGAGAGAGAGAGAGAGAGAGAGAGAGAGAGAGAGAGACGGAGACAGAGAGGGGACCTCCATCTGACCTGCATCACCACCATGAGGAGGTAGTAGAGATTGGCCGCACGCTGGAACTGCTCAAACAGAGTCAGGGGCAGGAAGGTCAGAGGGGAGTACTTGTAACTGCGCATCACATTGTCCTGGCAACCCACGAGCAGTGAGACAGACAGGCAGAGAGACAGACAGGCAGTGAGACAGACAGGCAGAGAGACAGACAGGCAGTGAGACAGACAGGCAGTGAGACAGACAGGCAGAGAGACAGACAGGCAGAGAGACACGCACAAAACAATTGTGAGAGAGAGAAAGACAGGGATGAGGCGGGAGTGAGAGTTAGAGCGAGAGAAGCACATGGCAGACATGAGACTGTATCAACATCCCGACAGGTGTTAGGTTGCCATGTTGCCATGTGGAGTGGGCTCACCGCGTATCGTCCCCAGTGGAAACACAGAAAGGATCTCTTCTGCTTGTGTTTGTGGTAGGGGCGGCTGTTCGCTCTCACCTCCCATGTGAGGCCTGTTAGAAGACATGTGACACATGTCATGTGACTTGGTGCAGCTATCATTTTCATCAGCAGACAGAGCAGATGGATATGTCTGCTATCTATTAGGATGACTGTGCCTGTATGTGTGTGTATGTCCATTTGTGTTATACCATGAGAGAAAGAGAGAGAGACAGTGTGTGTGTGTGTGTGTGTGTGTGTGTGTGTGTGTGTGTGTGTGTGTGTGTGTGTGTGTGTGTGTGTGTGTGTGTGAGAGTGTGTGCGTATGTGTGCGCGCACGTACTGTACCCCTATTAACCATTATCTCAAGGGGATTCTTGTACCGCCCCCATTCTCACCCACTTGGAGCCTCAAGAAAGCGAAAGTGACTCTGGTAGCATCTGGTGAGGAAACTCAATCCCCTCCAGGAGTAATTTTCAATATAGATCCACTGGGTTTAACACAGAGAGTGTGTAATGGATATGAGTGATATTTAATTTCAAAATAAAAACGTTGAACTCTATTTGCCTCTAAAAGCGCCTTGACTGTGAAGACAGTGAGAGAGTAAAACAAACAGTGGGCAGCAGGCGAACAAGAGGGAACGAGAAAGGAGATACATGGAGTGAGATCAAAGTGACGTACCAGATTCAAAGTCTTCCTTGGCCATGAAGCTGATGAGGAGACTCAGATGGCTACAGGAGAATCAGGATTATGCTCGAAGACCTGCACAAGACGACAAACTGAAGGGGCTGTTTCTCTCCCCCAGTTAGGTTACGCAACCGTTACGGTATATCAGCCTTGTAACTCATTGCACCACGTTACCATGCAGACATAACACAACAGACACAGAGGTTAAATCTACTCTTCAAATCATTGGCGATGATCTAATTTCAGTATCCTTGACACCTCCCATTTTTTTAAGACACTAAGGTGCGCTTGAAAGCCAATCTCTGTGTCAAGGACAAGACATGAGGTGCATATAATACGTTTTCCATAATGATGTAATGCTGAGAAATGTACCAACTGTGTAGGCTGTATGTCCAGTTGAATGCTTTGTCTGGATGAGTAATCTGGGTGAGAAAGTACAGATCCAACCATTTCCAATCCAACCAGAGGCTGTTGTTTCCACCAAAACTTGAATCAACTTCTACAGATCCACTGTCGAGAGCCTCCTCACAGGTTGCATAACTGTCTGGTCCAGAAGCTGCTCTGCCGAGGACCGTTGTCTCACTGACAGACTTGTGAAAACAGCCCAGAAGATTATAGGCACAGACTTGCCTCCTGTGAGAGATATCTATGCAAAAAGGTGCCATGACAGGGCCCATAAAATAATCACTGACTCCAGTCACCGAGGAAATGGTCTTATCACCCGACCACCTTCGGGCAGATGCTTCCGATGGGAGCGCTCCCCAGACAGGAAGGTTAAACACAGGGTTCGTACAAGCAGACTTGTAAACAGTTTCTTCCCAGAGGCAGTCGGGTTCTTAAATGAATAGCACAACTGCCCCTTATTGCTTTGATCTGTGGCTATCATTATTTTACTATTTTATTATTTAACCTTTTTATCTTTCTAACCTTGCACTGTGCAGACATGCTACCCTGGCATGCTTCCTAGAGAACAGCACAAAGCACTTTATTCATATGCCCTTCTTATGCCTTTTTCAAAATAATTATTTTTTGTATACCTTTTATTCATTTACAACCATGCACTGTGCCTAGTCTTGTTAATTAATGTATTCTCCTATTCCCATACAAAGAAAACAGATACGATTAGAGATGTAAATACCCTTACCGTTATTGCTTGCGAAACAAATATAAACAGCAACAGCACAGGCAACCGGCACTCACCTGTAGTGATTGCCGGTAGTGTCCTTCAGCGTTGCAGAACACCTGCAACCAGGTGACATACCTGAGCCATCAATCACTAATTGCCACCGGCCGCAGCTACACATTAACATGGTTATGTTTTCCTAACCATTCTCCAGTGGCTTTACGTAACATGCACCTGGATTCTGGCTTTCCATTCATCTCCCTCCTCTCTCTTTCTCTCTCGCTCTCCTCTACCTGGCCCCACCCTCCTCTCTCTCCTCTTCCTTGTTCC
Source organism: Poromitra crassiceps (assembly GCF_964638095.1). Lineage (NCBI taxonomy): Eukaryota > Metazoa > Chordata > Actinopteri > Beryciformes > Melamphaidae > Poromitra > Poromitra crassiceps. Next base: position 18,259,864 of record NC_139632.1, read on the forward strand.
AGCTCGTCCTGGCCCCACCCTCCTCTCTCCCTGGTGGGCGCTCCAGAACATACTATACTGCCCATCTACAATACCTTACTTGAGAGAGTTGGAAAGGAAGGCAGGGGGAGGGACCTAAGGCCATCAGAGTATACACACCTTAGCAAAACACGTCTCTGCTCTCTATTCGCAAAACATGTCTCCACCCTATTGAAATGACCAAATTAATCAAGGGAGTTACAGCTAATTAACTGTTTCCACCATGAAAAAAATAAAAACAGACATGTTTTAAGCTTTGGACTTAAAAAAATCAATTTGAAGGTGATTGCTCTTAAACTAGTCTACCGCAAGAACCCAAAGAGACTAAGTAACTCAATGAGCTTTTGATGTGACCTGAATAACCTCGCACACACAGGCCCACTGAGTCTTTGTGCTAGCATGCTAATGTGAAGGTACCACTGAGTCTTTGTGCTAGCATGCTAATGTGAAGGTAGTCGAACAGTGTGTCTTTGTGTTTGAAGGTCATGCATGGCCAGACTCCAGGTTCCACTTCTCATTTGCGAGCGTGTTTTTGTTCCACGTTCAACCTGCAGACAGAAGTCTTTTTACTTCCCTTTGTTCTTGCAGCTTTCTTTCTCTCTTTCCCTTAATTCACCTCTCTCAGCAGTCTGGTTCTTATTTCTTCATCCTCTGTGCCATTCTCCTCTCTAACTACAGTAACTCTGTGTCTGTACTGCAGGCAGCTACTGATAGCAATCAGCAATAGCTAGGCCCACTAGCGGAGTCAGAGCAGCAAGAGGACTGTAGGGGAGTTGACACCTGCAGAACAGAGTCATCCCTATAACATCAGCATAGGAAACAATTATTAAAATTACTCCTTATGCCATACGTTTAATTAGCATTAAACTTCAAAAAGTAAATAGGTTTAAAATTATTGGCGTTATCAACTGCTACGGTAAGTTGCTGCAGAATTATGTCACATCTGTGGTTGCTTTTGTGTGTATTTTGTATATGTAGCCTACCGGTAAGTAATAGTGCTCCAGATCCCTGCCCTAATTATCTGAGTGTTTCCAAAACCACAAAACACAAACTAGCCGACATGTGAGAGTCCATGGATCTATTCAGTTTCATTTGTATGTCAACATACTAACCTAGAATACCGTGCTGCTTGGCCACAAGTATAAAGGTCATCAATTGTATCCTGAGATTAAAATGAAACAGTGAACAGAGGTGAAAAATGACAACAGTCTTTCAGCCATCAGCTTTCAAAACAGAACACCTTTGTGTCTTCTTCTTCTTCTTCTTCTTCATGAATCTAATGCCACCTGGTGGACATAAGCACCCACTGCAATCTAATAATCAGACAAGGTCAAAACCTGAGTTTTTTCCAACAATGGTAACCGCTGACAAAAGGCAGTTCACTGAATGTACATGTTCACTCAATGTCAGTTAAATTGTCACTATGTGTGGTTTCATATCTCTTCTCTTCCCAATGTACAGTGTAAGCGAGGTCGTCCCCACAAAGGCCCCATGTCAACACCTGAATGTGTGTGTATCTAAGTCTATGTGCGTGTGTGCGTGTGCATGCATGTGTGTGTGTGTGTGTGTGTGTGTGTGTGTGTGTGTGTGTGTGTGTGTGTTTGCATATCTGGGGCAATCTTTCCTATCTATTTTTACAGCTGGGCTGTGCAGCAGAGTGGTTAGGGTGAAATGTTGCGGCATGGGTGCTCTCAGGCCTCCAAAAACAATGAGCCAATAGGCCAGGATTTTTCCACCACAGTTGAACCGTTGCCGATCACGGCTGCCAAACCTCACAACCATCAACATGCAGACAAACAGTCCGTTTGAGCCTGTGTGTTCTTCTCACCTGCACATGTGAAGAGCTGGGCAAAATACATGAGCGAGAGAGAGAGAGAGAGAGAGAGAGAGAGAGAGAGAGAGAGAGAGAGAGAGAGCAAATTGGTTCAAATATTACATTGTGAAAATCCAGAAACTACATGTTTAACATCTGGAGGTTGCAACCAGAATATAACTGTAGCATGTCCAGTGTCTTAATCAATGCTTTGTACAGGATTGACCACCTATAAATTATGAAATAGTTTACAATCTCTTCACTTTGTCTAAATCCTGCAAACACTGTGGAGGGTGGGAATGACAACATCATGGGGCTATGTTAAAATTCCTAATTAAATACAGTAGGATCATTTTTCGGATGTGTGTAGCTGAAATGCTGCACATGCCATGAATTCAATGACATATATGTTACAGTACGTTAAGTTCACATAACTTCACATGACTCACGACACCTTTGGGCCAGTTGAGAAAGAGAACCTGTGGACTGCCTGCAATCACTTATGCAAATTTTTTGTTTCTCCTACTTTAAATTTCTACTCATTTTGAAGTAATTGGAACCAGCTGATTGTCACCAAAGTCAGGAGTATCAAGAGCAGCGTCATATCATGGAGTCATACGCCACGCTTAAACTGTTTATTTTGATTCAATAAAGCTTGTTAAAACTTCCTACGAGTCTCTCATGATTGAAGTGTGGTCTTCGACTGTATTTAAATCATGGAAGACTAACCTCTACAGCAGGGGTGGGCAACTGTTTTTCATGGGGGGCCACATGAGAAACCCAGATTGTTGCCGGGGGCCGAACAAATATTGTCACGCCGTAACCCATGGATGGGCAACTTTGATGATAGAGAGGGCCACAAAAAAATGTCCTCGCTACCAGTTTTTGCTGAGGGCTGAACGGCGCCAGCGCGAAACATTTTGGGCATTTGAAGCCAGGTTTAGAGGAATAACTCATTTTAAATTAACAGTTGTGATGTCATTATTCAGTCTTAACCACCAATATTTGATCCTTTTCTCACTCACTCCTATGTCACCACCCGCTCTCCCTCTTCAGTGCTTGAAATTAACTTTTTTGACCACCTGCCAATATGGCTGCTAGATTTTAAAGTTACCAGCCAATTCGAATTTCCACTAGCCGAAATGTTTTTCTTGAAATAAACCAGAATATGAGGGGGTTATTTTAAGCTTAAGTATCAGTAAGTGGCCCGGGATTCTCAAAGCCTGTGTTGAGGGTCACACAAGAACAAAAATGCACTCTTGAAGCTAAATAAATCCAAAACCAACAAGTTAATTATTTAAATTTCTACTTCAATGTAGAACAGTCATTTCTTACACATGAGATTACTTTTAGCCTTTTAGTCATAAACATTATTGAAATATATTCCATATTCCAGACTGAAATGCTATAACAGAAGAGTATTGGCCAGAATGACATGAACATTTGGACACTTATTCAGCGGGTATCTTGCATGTTGCGTTCAGGTGCACTGTAAAAAAAAAAAAAAAAAAAAAACTTTTTTTTTTTTTTTTTTTTTTTTGCAATTCCATCGCGGGCCACACAGGGGGCGCCCGCGGGCCGCATACGGCCCGCGGGCCGTATGTTGCCCATGTATGCTCTACAGCATAGTTTAGAGCGCCCCATGCTGTTCATGCCCCTCGTCATTTAGGGTTGTAAACTCCCTGCCCAAGTGACGTCACTAAATGACGTCACCATCACTAATGACGTCACCATCTCTAAATGACGTCACCATTACAAGGTGACGTCAGTTGCTTGAATGGCGTCAGTAACGACGTCATAAATGCCCTTCTCCTGGTACTATATAAAGCCCACATCACCACAGCTTTAATCACACCTGTGCAGTCATCACTCACATCGTGCCAGCATCCCAGCAAGCCATTCATCATCACCGGAGCAAAAGTTTCGCCCCACCCCCTCCCCGGATCACCACCAATGGTATGGCTCCTATAAAAGCAAAATCCCCATAGGGGGGGATTATCTATCTCATACAGCACTGACGCCCCCCCCCCCTCTCTCATATCAAGAGGAGCATCATATCATGGAGTCATACGCCGGTGGTCTGACATAACATCATCAAAGTTTACCGGAACAAGCTGAGAACACCCAACTGTGAGTCACCTACAGTATGCTTATGGTATGACTTTGATTTGTGAACAGTGTGGGTGCAGTGCAGCAGTGTGTTGGTCGAGGCAAACCTGTGGTTAAGAGGTGTAGGTGAGAGTGTGTGTGGGGTCATGTGTCCTGGTTAAGAGGTGTAGGTGAGAGTGTGTGTGGGGTCATGTGTCCTTGTTAAGGGGTGTAGGTGAAAGTGTGTGTGGGGTCATGTGATGTGTCCACAGGGTGAATACAATAACATTTCACACGGATGGTTCTCTGGCAATACATAAGCCTATCAGTAATGTCAGAAAACGAGCCCATTGCTAGAGGATACAGTATAGTCTTCTTTCTCAAGTTATTATAATTAGCAGTTTCTGTATAACTTCACCGAATTTGTTTGCATTAGCCAACATTTATGGGGATAGATTTAGAAAATATATTAATTGATGACTGAAAATGTGTCTTCATTGTGTATTATAAGTGGTTCATGCCATGTTGGCATATAAAACACTCAATATTCAAGTAGAAGTACTATTACTGTGCTGACATTTGACTTACGTAGAAGTAAAAGTGATCATCTCGAAGATTTCAGTTTCGTCTTTGGCGAGCGGTAATTGCAAGTGAGATCCAGTGTTGCATAATGTGACGTTATAGTTTGTTCGGCCATCGTAACCACCCGCAATGCTAGCAGAGACCGGGAAAAAATGTAGCTTGTTATCCTACTTCACACAAGAGTTGTCACCTATAATGTCTAAAAGGCAGGAGGTAACACAGGTGCAAGCAAAACATTAACGAGGGCCCTGGCACTGGATCACCAAATGGATTGGAAGTCGGACACCCTCGCTAATGTTTTGCTTGCACCTGTGTTACTTCCTGTCTTTCAGACACAACTGTATGAATTGAGTGGGAAAAGAAAAAGGCGAATAGCGTACTGAAAATACAAAGGCTTCCATCAATGGGCCATAGGCTCAATCACCATTGTGTTAACTCAGACTGTGATAGATAATGATGACTTAACAGACATTGTACATGAAAATATTTGAGATTAGAACTTCAAGTATTCCAAAGTAGCCCATTTAAAAATGTCCTCAAAGTTACTGAGTTACTCTTTAGAAAAGAGATGGGCCATATCATACGCCCAAGTGCAAGTGCAAGTGCAAGGGCAAATCTTTGCTAGTTTCTAGCACTCAAAAACTACTTTTTTTCTTTCAATTACCACTGGGGCAGTACATCAAAGACCACTGGGTCAGTACATCAAAGACCACTGGGTCAGTACATCAAAGACCACTGGGTCAGTACATCAAAGACCACTGGGTCAGTACATCAAAGACCACTGGGTCAGTACATCAAAGACCACTGGGTCAGTACATCAAAGACCACTGGGTCAGTACATCAAAGACCACTGGGTCAGTACATCAAAGGACGTGTTTCAGCGACCCAGCACTTGGGTGTAAGATATGGCCCGTTGCTGCATGTGTCTTTGGAATTCTAAAAGGATGAGAGTAGCCTACAGAGTTCAAACTAGATTCTTTTAAATGTCAAAATTAGAAATCACAATCACAGTGACGTTACTAAATATAATTTGTTACTTCCACCTTTTAACGCACCATTACATCAAGACCAAGCTCTATGAAACCTGAAATGACAAAGGAGGGTGAGGAAGGCCCAGTGTGTCTATGCGTCAATACTAGGGGTGTCACGATACACTAATTTCACGATACGATACGATACACGATATTGGGTTCACGATAACGATACGATACGATATTTTAACAATATTTTTTTTAACAAAAGTAAATAATTTTTATGTATTTATTTATCATGTATTTAACCATGTGAGTCCCGTTGAAATCGAAACCTCTTTTCAAGGGAGCCCTGGGAAAATACTGGAAAAATAGTCTTTCATTTGAAATACACAAAATACAAAATGCTGTTTTTGGAAATTGTTTTATAATAACTAGAAAACAACATGGAAGATAATGCTTCTCTTGCAATATAATGTGTCACACTGTCACAAACTAAATGTTTGTTGCATGGTGAAAGAAAAATAAAGTATACAATCTATTTCTTAAATAACTCATGCTCAATGGTCCCTAAACTTATGTAATCTTATGTACCCCTTGAGCTGTTTTGCCATGCCAGTAGTAGTCTACCCCCTCACTCATGCGTGTTGATTCTGCTAAATTTGTTCTAGTATTATTCAGGAGCAAAAACATTTTTTTTTTTTTTTTTTGCGATATCATTTTTTTCTGACGATACGCATATCGTGACGTTTCGATATCGCGATATATCGTGCGACGAAATATCGTGACACCCCTATTCAATACAGTATGTGAAGTTGAATGAGAGGCAACGTTACGACCGACAAGGTGTTTGTCTCGATTATCCACACGAAGGAAATATTGGGAGTATAAACATGACTTGTCAAATATATCAGCCGTTTGATTCATCAAGGTGATTGTAATAAGTTTCTTGTACAAAAGAATCCATTGAACGTCACAGCACATCCTTGCCATACCAACTGTATATATACCATACTGTAACATTTACATTGATATGCAAAGAGCAATCATCTCAGCAACATGCAGCCAGGATGTGGTGTTGCTACACAATAACAAAGTGGCAGTGGTAACAATTATGTAGGCCCACCTTACGCACCACAGTATCAACTGGAAATGAGTCATCCTAAGTTAAATGGAGCAGTAGTTTCACTGAGCAACACTGTCAAATAAAAACGGTATAACTCCTGGCCGTTTATACCAGGGGTCCATACTAGAGGGGGTTCCAGAGGGTCCCCAGGAAGCACTAGAATTCCAACCATAATTACCCTTTTCCACTTTCCACCCATTTGATCCATTTTGTGTCTAAAAGGCAGGAAGTAACACAGGTGCAAGCAAAACATTAACGAGGGCACTGGATCACCTAAATGGATTGGAAGTTGGAAACCCCTGTTTTGCTTGCACCTGTGTTACTTCCTGCCTTTTAGACACAAAATGGGTGAATTGGATGGGAAGTGAAAAAGCTGAATTAACACAATGACACAATATGACTATTTTGGTCATGGGTTTTATACACTTTATGTAATAACACATCTAAAGGTGTGACAACCCTCCCACTCTGCTGGCCCCGTCTTGCAGGAGCCCGGTGTTGGGGGTCATTAGGCTGATTTGGGGCACCTGGGCCTGGTGCACTCATTGGGCTTAAGAAGAGGGCATTTACACCTGGCATTAACATGCATTTTCTGCCATCAGATTGCAATCAGATTGTGCTTGACCACTTGAAAGTACAGGTGTAAACGCCCCCAAGACACATTGAAGATGGATTGTAATCTGATCGGCCAAACCACCTCCGGAGGTGGTCAGGGATGCATTGTGTACACATTGAACACAAGTGTAAATGCAACGTGTCCTCTCAATCTGGATACAGCAACTGTATGCGGATTGAGAGGACACCCATTTTGGGTGATCAAATTGCCATCAGATTGCAATCTGATCACCCAAAACGCATGTTAACGCCAAGTGTAAATGAAATCAGGCTAATGTCGTCAAGCACAATCTGATTGCAATCTGATGGCAGAAAACGCATGTTAATGCCAGGTGTAAATGGCCGTGAAGACTTTCAGACCATTCAGCCTCTCTCCGTCCTCACCGATGCACCTTTTGTTCTGTTCGTTTAATGTAGTTTGTGTTGTTATTTTCCCTTAGTTTTAGTGAATAAATTGTTTAAATTTTTACTTTGGTGTATGACTCCTCTCATATGTTACAGCCCTGCTCAAGGAAGTAACAAATGGGGGGTGTCATACACCAATGTAAAAGTTGAAACAATTGATTAATCTAACTAAAACTAAGGGGAAATAACTAGACAACACAAACGAATTAACATATTGTAACGAAGTGAGTATTTGTCCAAGGAACTGGAGACTTGAAGTTGGTACAGGCTTTTTATTCTTGTCTTCACAATATAGCTCCTAGCAGCTAGCTTCGCTGCTAGCTCTGCAACCACCTGGTCAGCTCGCCCACATGGCCTGACTGACTCCCGGCCCCCGGCCGCTGGTCCTATATACCCCCTTCCCCCTAGGAACACACCCACACACATTAGTTCCTAGGTGCAATCTAGACACTTCTATTGCACATCACATTACAGGTAATACTTGGATTACCTGAAACGCTACATTTCCCCCACCCAACTTTAATGTCGCTTCCACGCGACATGCACAACCCACACACATCCCCCTGTACCAAAACACACCCAACACAACAATTTTCCCATCACCACATCAAATTCTAATTCCCCAACAAACAGTCTTTTCTTTTCAGCACCCCCGTCATAATGTCCAGTTTTCATTAGGTACTCCGTAATGTCTAGTTTTCCATTAGGTACCCCCATAATGTCTAGTTTCCCATTAGGCACTCCATAATGTCTAGTTTTCCCATTATTTCCTTTCTTTTTCACACATTTAAATTCAACCCACATTTCCCATTCAACAATAACCCCCACATCTCAATTAAACACAAGCCCCCACATTTTCCTTAACTTTTCTTTTAAACCCCATTTCCATCCCCCCCTTTTCCCAGCTTCTGTCCCACCTGAAGCACTCTTTTCGGTCCCCCCTTTTGTTTGTTCCAGTAGCCAAATGCACGAACGAGCACCGGATCGACATCCTCGTCCTCCGGTCTCCACTCGCGCCCGTCGACTCTCCAGATGACCCTGGCGTCGTCCTCCCGGCCTCGCACTCGCTCGTTTTTCCGTCCCCCTCCTCCAGGGTTGAGGACAGCAGAGCGAACACCACCGGCGTCGATCTTCCCCTCGGCTCTCCGCTCGTTTTTCCGTCCCCCTCCTCCAGGGTTGAGGACAGCAGAGCGAACACCACCGGCGTCGATCTTCCCCTCGGCTCTCCGCAGTGCAACGTTAGGGGGTGTATAGCGGTTAGGCTGGGCCGGTTCCCCCGGCGGTAACCCCCCTCGCTCACTCGGAGACACGAGCGTCGCTCTCCCGACTGTAACAACGCTGCAGACGATATCCCTCTCTTCCCTCTGGCTGTTCCCCTGCAGCACCGTTCTCCTATCCGTCACAACGTTCTCTTCTCCCCGGCTGCTCACACTCTCCCCAGCCCGTGTCTCACCTCCGGCCTCCCCACTCTCAGTGCAGTCCCTGGCCAAGTGCTCCGGCGACTGGCAAGTCCAGCAGAGTCTCACCTGTCCGCCGCCTGCACGTCTCTCTTCTCCCGCTGCCCTCCGGTCCCCGACAGCCTTTTGACACTCTCTAGCCAGGTGTCCAATCTCGCCGCATGCCCAGCAGGCTCCCTGCTGTCCATGTCGTTGTCCCGCATACCCGGTCCGTCTCCCGGGACCGCCTCGGCACCACCTCGCCACGTGGCCCGGCTCACCGCAGGTCCAACACAGTCTCTTCCGTGGCTCCTCCGGCCGCTCTCCCTGCTGCATTACCTCCGCGCTCATCAAGTCCACCCGCTGCATGACTTCCCGCAGCGCCCGCATCACCTCTACTGCCCAGGCAGGAGTCTCTTCCACCAGCCGTCCGACCTCTCTCAACACACGGGCCTCCATGCCCGCCAGCATCGAGCTGATCCCCGCCGTCAGCTCCCCTTTCCTCCCGTTCACCGATGGCCATTCTCCGCGCACCATCGCACGTGGTCTTAGCAGCTAGCAGTTAGCACCCCTGGTAGCTAACTTACTAGCGCTAGATCTAGAGCCCAAAAACCGCACCACCCAGTCTCTTTTGCCGTTCCTTCTCACCCTCTCCCCTCTCGGCCGAATCAGAGGCGTTACCGCTTTACTTGCTGACACCAATGTAACGAAGTGAGTATTTGTCCAAGGAACTGGAGACTTGAAGTTGGTACAGGCTTTTTATTCTTGTCTTCACAATATAGCTCCTAGCAGCTAGCTTCGCTGCTAGCTCTGCAACCACCCGGTCAGCTCGCCCACATGGCCTGACTGACTCCCGGCCCCCGGCCGCTGGTCCTATATACCCCCTTCCCCCTAGGAACACACCCACACACATTAGTTCCTAGGTGCAATCTAGACACTTCTATTGCACATCACATTACAGGTAATACTTGGATTACCTGAAACGCTACAATATTAAATGAACAGAACAAAAGGTGCATCGGTGAGGAGGGAGAGAAACTGAATGGTCTGAAGTTCTTCTAATAAGCCCAATGACGGCCCAGTTGCACCAGCATAACGACCCCAACACCAGGCTCCTGCAAGAGGGCCAGGAGAGTAGGAGAGCCGTCACAAAAGCTCAAATCTTATCAGATGTGGGACCCTGGGACAAAATATTATCAAATGTGGGTCAATGGTCTAATTTGCATCAGTTTAGGGGTCCTTGACGTGAAAAAGTTTGAGAACCACTCCACTGGTTTATACTAGATAGCATATAACAATCAAAGAATACAGCTTCTTAGGGGTGCCCCGTGTGTGCGTGTGCGTGTGTGTGTGTGCGTGTGTGTGTGTGTGTGTGTGTGCGTCCGTGTGTGTGTTCGATCCCCGGACCATGCCTTTTTCACAATAGTTCACAATAAAAGCCCGGCTTCAAGTTTGACCTACTAAATACAATCTCTTTTTCTGGTATCCCTCACAACATGAACCATACTGCCTCCTGCAGAATAACCAACAATTGGAATCCATTGCACACATTATGAACAGTTGTCCTGCTTTTAAAGGACTATACACTGTGACTGCATGGCACGATGACTGCATCGTGGACTTGATTGCCAAAGAACTGCACCGCATCATAGAACAGCTGACAAAACTACACACACACACACACACACACACACACACACACACACACACACACACACACACACACACACACACACACACACACAAAACTGTTCAGATGGACTTGTTATTAAGACCTCTCCGAACACTCAGGATGTCATCATGATTAATGAAATGACAAAGACGGTTTTTATTTTGGAAATGGGTCCTTTGATTCATACATGGACATTTGCTTCAGCTCTGAAATACCAAAATACCAACCACTAGCATTGGTGCATCCGGATATAACTCTAAAACTATTGCCTTAATCTTTGGCAGTTTAGGACACGTGCACCAGATGTGCATGACAAAAATAAGTGCAAAACATCTAGTTACATTTTGTTCTCTGTCCGCCATCATAGGCAGCTACCATATTAAAGGCGCTGTCACCTCTATCCATAGATGTTTTATAGGTTGCTGGTGTGCTTACTGTTGTGGTCATCATTTTCATGACACTGCATTCTGACTCTGAGATACATTTGGATTTTGATATGAGTCCGTAATCGAAAATCCAAATAAAGAAATTAAAATGTGTGTGTGTATTTGTCATCATAGGCTGTCAGGCTGTTTCAGAAATCTGAGGTTAAAGTTTGATCAGTTCTTTGGAGATCTGGGGTTTGTTATTCACCCTGAGCAGAAGCGTCATGCCCATTGTGCCCCCTCAGATTTTTGAGAGGATTTTTCTTTTCTTTTTTAATAAACATAGGCTATAATATTATAGGCTGTGTATGGTAGTTGAAACATAGTTTCAAGTTTATGTTTATTTATGTTTGTAATTAAAACAAAAACATAAATACTGTATAGGCTACATACAGTACAACACAAAAGGCTGTTATTTACCCTTTGTCGCCACCTGGTAAGTAAATATATATGTAACTAAAACCATTAAAATTGACAACCGGTCCACGACTTTTTTTCCATGTATCTACCAGTCCTTGGCACAAAAAAGGTTGGGAACCCCTGCTCTAGAGGACACTAGATGAGACTAATGGAAGAGAAAAGATTTCTACCTTCTGAAAAGGCAATACCAGCCAAAATAAACATTGTGTTACATTGCTTTGAAACGTGTGGTCTCCCTTTTTTGTCAAGTCCATTGAGCCTAGGCAGTGGCAATGTACTTAGTCTGGTGATTATGGATCTTTCCAGGAGGCTGAGCAGTTTGGAAAATAGCCTTATGGTTACACCTGCTCAGTCTGTTAATTTAAAGTGAGATATTCCTCTAAATCTGGCTTCCAACCCCCAAAATTTGTTTTGGCACCGCACTTTGTGCGCCGCCAAAAATTCGTTCACCTCCTCAGATTGGTGCATGGCTTGCATGACGCCCCTGACTCTGAGTCGTAATATGACTGTTGAAACGTGGCAAGCTGTGACCTCTGTGGCTTAAGGTGAGTCAGAAAAGACGTTTTCTGTAAAAACAAAGCAATCCCCGTCCTGGCGTGGACAGCCCCCACTCTCACCACACACACCACCACAACAATGCTTCATCACAAGCTGCACAGCTAAGGCTTCCATGTTAAGTTCACAAAAGTCAATTTCTATCCTAACAGTATGTTCTATACAGGCCTGAGTCCATGGTAAAAGCAAACTAACCTGCAGGTATAAATATGCGCATGGAAGTAAAAACGACTTGAAAGAAAATCTATCTCTATTTTGTATTCCACTGATTTGAGAATCAGTTTGCTCATACAAGAAATTTGACTCAGTGATTGCTCCTGTATAGGTTACAGATACAGTAAAAAATAGTAGTAGTTAATAAAAAAGGAAAATGTCTTTTTGTGGTAGTATAAAAATAAATAAAAAAAGAAGTGCAGTACAAAGTAGTAGTAAGTAGAAGTAGACAAAGTCTGACTCAACGGAAGTAGGCAGTGGGTAAGCTCAGTCATAGACCATTTTTACAGCAACCGTGAGGCTCTTGGCCTTTTCACAGCAGCCATTTGACGTGGTAAAGCAGGAAGTAACATAGGTGTAACCAATAACATTAATAAGGGCAGTGGCACTGGGACACCTAAATGGAATGGAGCCATCACCTGTTACACCTGTGCTACTTCCAGCTTTACCACCTCAAAACAGTTGCTCTGAAATGGGTCTATTGGTGCCGACCATTTCAGTTTGTAACTGGTTTAAAGGAATCTAAACAAGAAGGAAGAGCGCCCCCCCCCCCATACCAAAATTATGGTTTGTTGAGCCAATAGCCTATTGGTGAATACTAGTGACTTGATGTTATAGGCTGTTGTGATTTTTCCCACTTTTTTCTCTTATTTTCTGGTTTTAGCCTACTATTCCGGTTTATGTCTTCCAGCTAGGCTACACTTGATAAATTCTGGTTTGGATAAATGACATAGCACATAGCCTATGTCATTTGAGTATTTTTATTAGGCCTATAGGCTAGGACTACAGTAGGTAGCTAGCGAATGCTCGCTTGAGCTAGTACGTTCGGTGTGCAGTAAAATAAGAAGAAAAATAGAGTAGGCTAAGTAGGACATTGATGCAAAACGACTCATTTCAGTATCACCTGTTGGTTTGCTCGTGACCACATTCTTGCATTGGACTTCCGCTTCCCAAGTGAAGTGTCGGATCAGTTTCCACCACGATCGAGCAGAAAATAAGGGCGCACAACGCCATTGGCTGACAAGCAAATACAGTAAGCTACATCTGCGCTAGAGCGCAAGATGCGCGCCTCACCGAGTTCTACTCTCTTCAGCACCGCTCATCAAGACAGACAGGTAGACGGCGCAGCGTGGTCTGACACGAACAAGTCGGTAGGTCTATCAAACACACACAAACTCAACAAAGACACAATGGTTCAAATGGTGTGTTGTAGCCTACGTTATTATAGGCCCTATTGCAACCCAACATTGATTTACAAATAATCTCAACCTACTTTCATTCGGGTCGATTGGCCTGGCCTGCACTGATTTCGCAACTGTTTAAATGTTAGTTTTGCTCCTTTGATTTGGTCTTTTGGGGCAAAAATAACAAATCGAGTCTAATGATGAAAAAGACTATACGCAATTGATTTCACTCATGTCAATCAATCTCAAGTGGAGATTTTAATTTGAAAGAGAAAAGCCACTTTTTTGTACAACATAACTCTCTTTTTGATTTATGGATCCAAAAGAACGATTTTTACATGCTAAAATTATCTTACAGTTTTTTTTAGCTATGTTGTGGTCAGAAAAAGTCAGGTGGTAGCAACATTACTGCAGCATAGTGATTAAAAATGATCAGCAGGCAATATGATTTTTTAATTACTTTAGTTACACACATGCACAGGAAAATTATTATCCATTGTGTATTGCCAAAGACACATTGCATCACATTTTATTGCTAATGTTCTGTTTCAGAAATCAAATTGTACAGATGTGTAAGTATTGTGAAAGTTGTTGAAGGGATCTATAAAAAAAAACATGAACATGTAGGCATGGGAGGGGGTCTTTAGTCTGAAAGCAACTCTTATTTTTGTTATTAAAGATGCTTATGATGTATTGCTTTTGGTTCTGTTTGCAGGATGCCACTGCGCTCTGACTGCTGGCTGCGTTATCCTATGCAGATAACCATTTCTTGAAGAGAGAGCGTTGCGCTCAGAAATGTCTCATTCATTTAATTTAATTGAGGCACAAAACATCTCCGGCCTTCATCAGTGTGAATCACTGATGTGTGACCCTCTCTCTTCAAGAAATGGGTATCGCTTTTGTTATAAATGATAACAAAAACGCAATTAATAAAGTCTGTGCCCCTCTGAATTTCATTCTTTGCATGAAACCAAAAAACTCCTTTTGAGCTTGCTCCCTTGCCCCCCACTCCAGTCTGTATCATTTCCAGTGGCATGTCCAGCCTGAGGAGCCATGACGATAATGAGGCGGCCGCTCTGTGCCAGCCCTCCTCCTCCTCCTCCTCCTCCTCCTCAGTGGAGAGCAACGGTGACGAGGAGACTGTTCCAGATCCTGGACTCCTCTTCCCCATGGCTCGCTCCTCCCTGTTGGCTCAGCGGCTCCTCCGTTTACGGGCCTGCCGCAGCCACGTACCCCCCAGCACCCGCCGCAAGAGGGAGATGACCCCCGTCAACAAGAAGGATGCCGTCTACTGGGTTAAGCGTCGCAAGAACAACGAGGCGGCCAAGCGTTCCAGGGAGAAGAGGAGGCTGAACGACCTGATGATGGAAGGCCAGCTGCTGGCTCTGAGTGAAGAGAACGCCCAGCTGAGGGCTGAGGTGCTCAGCCTGCAGTATCACATGGGCCTGAGGAGAGACACCGGCAAAGCTACCACTATTTCCACAACCACCACTTCTTCTGTAGGCTCTCCACTGTCCTTGTCGCAGAGGCCAGCTCCCCTCCCGCACCCCACCCCTACCCTCTTGCAGGCGGGACTCTGGCGCAGCAGCAGGAGCAACCCGGCCTCTGTTCAGGGAGTGAGGCAACAAGAAACAATGCACCACCTTCTAGGTCCCGGTGTCTCCTCTTTCTTCTCGGCTAGAGCAGTCGGCGGGGGGTTAGACCCACAGAGTCCTCAGAGTGGCTCTGTCTGGGGGCATTTTGGCTCCCAGCAGGGCGTTTCTCACCCCTCCCCCCCCTCTGTCCTCTCCCCCCGGGCAAACTCAGAGAGCGGGAGATCAGCCGAGGCAGAGCGGCAGGTTTCCTCCAGCAACGACACCCCGAACGGTGCGTCCTCCCATCCTGCCTCCCCCACCCGAGCATTTCTACCACCCGGGTCACTGCACCCCGCAGCCACCCTCTCTGCCCCCTCACTCCCAACTCAAAGTTGGCTGACGCCCCATCTGAGTCACTCAGTAGTGTGTAACAATCTTCTGCTGCCTTGGCGGTCTCCTTATCTGGCCCCACCGGCCCTCTACCCCAGCCTGCCTCTCTACATAGCTGACAGAGAGGAGCAGGGTCTGGGTGTGGAGACGGACAGTCACAGAGGCTTCAAGGGGATTTTCAGCAGCGTGCCGGCAGAGCTCGCTCTCAGGATGCATCTCGGTCCTGACAGACGCTAACTGGCAGTTTGGAAAGGATGAGACGGGTGAAGT
This sequence comes from Poromitra crassiceps, assembly GCF_964638095.1. NCBI lineage: Eukaryota > Metazoa > Chordata > Actinopteri > Beryciformes > Melamphaidae > Poromitra > Poromitra crassiceps. The sequence continues at coordinate 18,275,621 of NC_139632.1, forward strand.
ACCAACCAAGATAAAGCAAAGGACATTGTGTACATTATTCTGATGGCATGCTGTGGTGCCATTCTGCAAAAATACACAATTATTGAATTCGATTTTTTAAGAGAACTAAATACCAAAATATCAAAACTATATATTTATGTCTATGCAATATGATAATTATTAGAATACTTCAGTGCTTAAAAAAAAAGTTTTTAGGTCAAAGGGTTGTAATGTGTGAATCTTCCATGTTCTTATCTTCCATGTTCTTTGGTCACGATGAAAAATACGAGGGATATTATATGAGAGATTATTTTGTGAAAGTTATTGAAATGTCTGGTATTAGAAAATACTTTTAAAATATTCAAATATTTTATACATAGCCTATATATTCTTGTGTGGTATATTCTTAAAATTGTCTTATGAAAGTGCAGCCACAACTCAATAGGTCTGTGTCCCATAGCATTTTATATTGATAAGTAAATTATAGATTTTCTTCTTAGCTTTGTGTTTTCAAATTTACTGCCATGAAATAATGCAAGGATTGGATAGGCATATACGCATATTAGGCTATTATGCACATGCAAGTGCATGCATATAGAACACTTTAACATTTTTATGATATTACCAAATTGAATTAATATAATTGTTCATTAAATTATAGGCCTATAGATGCCATAGTCGTGCGGTCTTCGTTTTTCAAGATTTAGGTTATTCAAACATTGCTTTTAGGCATGAATTAAATTTGAGTCTATTTTGAATGTTGTTTGGAACACTGAATGGATTTCAACCGTTTTTTTCTGTGGTGAAAAGCAGTGGCGACTGGGCCAACGAAACTTGTCGTTTGGTATTCCCCACTGCGTGATTTCCCTTAAGTAGACCAATATTTGTATTCGATGGAAAATTAACGTTGAGTCGTTAATTCCCACAGGCTGACAAGTGGCAACGCTATATTATAATAGATATGTGCTGTAGCCTAACATGGCAATGTATTTTTGTATGCTTCACAACACCTATTAAAAGTCAATGACAAAAAACCTGCATTTTTTTCACGTAGAACCATTATGTTATCAAAGCTATTTCTGCATCTAATTTATTAGTAGGCTATGTATCGTGCGTGCTCTCTTTCTGCCATATCAGCAGCGCTTTGGCTACTGCTGAATTAAAAGGCGTTCTCCGACATAAATTAAATGGGGCCCATCTTGAATTGCTCTAGGTAGGCGATTCATTGTAGTTATCAACTGTAAAGTAGGCTAATATAAAACATGCAAAGATTTAATCTGAAGATTAGGCTATAGGCTACAGCAGTCTATAAATCACGACTCCATGAGCATCAGACCTGACGTTAATTGTGCCTATTGTGGAGACAATATTTGGGCGTCATGAATTCTCAAGAACTTCTAGTGATTGTTACTGTGGTGTGGCACATTTCATTGCTAGTGGTTCAGTGTCAGTGTTCATGACACGAGTGGTTGCAACTTGCAAAACTCCAGACCTCGATTCAGTTGTCCTACTTTACTTAGTATTTTTATACAGCCTTATTGCCGTTTTACACAGGAGCTATGGCTACTGAACAATTATTTTCAATGACGATGGTGCTTTGTCTTATATTATGGTCATCATGGCGTCATGCCATGATTCGTGACAACTTTCTCTTGAGTGGCGCAAGTGCCAAGTGCACGCTTTGACCCAGTGCCAATGCCAAGTGCTGCTCCTGCATGTTCCTTATGCGACCAGCAGAGGGCGCTAGAGCACAGCCTTGGAACAGCAGCTGGACACTGCCTCCTGCAAATCACTTCTCATAACTATCTTCTGCTCTGCCACGCCAGCATGCACATTTTGTGAGTCCAATTTAATTTCAGATCATTTCTTACATGGAAACAGTGCTGCTTTGAACAGTAGTTACAACCCATTTCAATGTTGGGAGGTAAAGGCATTTTTTTAGGTAAGTTACCCCATAAAATGGCTTTACCTTGCACTACTCTATGGATTCAAGACCAGACCCCAATCAATGATGCCAATCAGATATATTTTTTTAATCAGTCTATTTTGTCGCATGACAGATGATGTCAAACACCACGTGTTGAGTATTCTGCAGTGTGATTTAGGGGGGATTTCAAAGCGCACTACATGCACAGAATAATCAGAAGCATCAGATAACTGAGAATAATCAGGTAACTGGCAGATTTCCACATTTACATGCACCTGTAAATAGCAGGAACTCACCTCAAAGTGTGTGAATTGGCTTAAGATTGGGCCATGCACTGAACAAAACTGATTTCTCATAATCCGATAATGGTCTTCATCTGATAAAGGATATCTGTTAATTCTGTTTACATGACCACTTGAATAACCAGATAACTCTAGAAATCTGATAATGATTGGTTTATTAGTGTGCATGTAAACGCACAACGTAGGGCTGGCTCTTCACTTTACAGTGAACATAATCAGGGCAATGCCCCCCGCCGCCTATATTGAAGGGCATTCCAAACCAAAACGTGTAAAACTCCCCTTCAAAGTCCTCTATCTAATGCCCATTGTCACTCTGCTCCCACAATTCAGAATCAGAATCAGTATTGGCCAAGTATGTACACATACACAGAATTTGACTCCGGTTTGCATTGCTTTCAAAGTACTCACACACAGAATAAGGTATATGCACATGTTAAAACAAACAAGGCATGGGTACATTTACAAAATGTTGCATTAACTACTATATACAATAAGTGTGGTGTGAAGTGTCTATTTTAAACACATGAAAGTATATGTACAGTGTATGTATAAATAAGCCACACAGGATCATAAACAAAGGCTTATTATTTCCAGATATTGCATTTGGTAAATGGTAAATGGCCTGCATTTATATAGCGCTTTTATCCAAAGCGCTTTACAATCAGTAGGTACATTCACCCATTCACACACCGATGGCGGCAGGCTACCACGCAGGGTGCTGGCACACCATCAGGAGCAATTTGGGGTTCAGTATGTTGCCCAAGGACACTTCGACATGCAGACTGGAGGAGGGGGGAATCGAACCACCGACCTCTTTTATCCAAAGCGATTAGTGGACGACCTGCTCTACCTCCTGAGCTACAGCCGCCCCCGCATTTACTGTTCAATTGGAACGAGGGTTTGAGTCATATAGGCTATTGGTTATTTCCCAGTAAACCTACATCAAATCGTGTGTGCGTGTGTGCAGTTATTCCACAATAAGCATATTTCCAAACTCTGTGCGTGTGTGTGTTGCGCGTGCGTACGCGGGGGGGTGTTGTATACATGGGGGTACAGTAGGTGTTACAGTTATTGTTATAGATCCATGGGTGTTACAGGTTGCTGCGCAGGGGTAGTACTGCTCCTGGTTGTGTTGAACCTGGTAAAGTGTCAAAAGTAAACTGGTTCCAGTGTATTCCAGTGTTTCAGCGGGTGGTTTAAGTGTTGACCAGAGTGATGGCCTGTGGGTAGAAACTGTTTTTTTATGTGTGTGTGTCTGGTGGTTTTGGCGTACAGTGCTCTGTAGCGCCTGCCAGAGGGGAGGAGTTCAAACAGATCATGTCCAGGGTGAGATGGGTCAGTGATGATCTTTCCTGCCATTTTCTTGACTCTGGAGGAGTACAAGTCTTGGATGCAGGGCAGGTTGCCACCGATGATTTTCTCTGCAGTCCTGACTGTCCGTTGTAGTCTGTGCCTGTCCTGTTTGGTGGCAGACCCAAACCAGACAGTGATGGAGTTGCAGAGGAGAGACTGGATGATGGCAGTCTGAGACCGTTTGTACTTCCTTCCTGAGCTGGTGTAGGAAGTACAACCTCCACTGAGCCTTCTTTATGATGGTGCCTACCACTTTAGGTCCTGGTCCAATTCTTTGCTATGTCATGAGCTTGAACGACGGCAACAACTATCTTAAGCAGGACTGTGGTGCAATGAATTCTGGGTCAATTAAGACTCTGTTCAAGTAGAAAAAATGGCCGACAAAGTACAGGTAACTGCATCCAACTGCTCAGCTCCATTTACTCCTACTAGAAAATGTTGATCTTCTGGAAGAATTCAACCATTGCAAGGACATTTTACTTGGGAAATTCAGCGAAGAAGAGTGTAAAAAATGAGCAAAAACAAAGAAAAAATTGCGGCGACAGTAAATGGTGTTAATCTGACCTTTGACAGGAGCATCAAAGATGTTAGCTTCCTCAGGCTGTAGGCTATCATTAAATAATTAGCTAGCTAGCTAGCTAGCTAATCATTAGCTATGTAGCTAGTTACTGGCTCAACATTTCTAATTAGCATACAAACCACCGTCACAAAGTAAACATTTATTTTGAGTGATGTGACCAAAACAATCACTAGAAACATTATTGGGCTAATGTTAGCTGTGTTCTCCTCTTGGCTGTCTGTTTGCCTCTGTCTCTCCCTCTTGACTGATGGGCTGCTGTCAGAACCATGCTAATATGGGTCTAAGCGAAGGCCTGAGTTAGTAAGGTGTCTAAAAATATAGTGTTTAAAATATTTTTGTGAAATGGGCTAACTTGCATTAGACTGTGATAGTCTACCATATCGAGAGCCTCAGAAAGAACGTTATAACTGTATTAGTGTCCCACATTAATCAATTTATACATGCTACAGACATCACCTTGAGAGTTCAGACATAATTATATTTTAGTTTGATGAAGATTGATCAAATATCTTAAACACAACACACACACATTGTCAATTTATCTCCAACTACCATACGTTCAGTTTTCAAGATATCAGTTTTCAAGATATCAGTTTTTCGACTGTTTACTAATTCAGACTGTTTACTAATTCACCGTCTGGTATGCTGCTGCCACTCTCAAAGACATTAACAGACTTCAGCGCATCATCCGCTGCGCTGAGAGGATAATCGGATGCGGCCTGTCATCCCTCCAGGACCTGCATGTAGCCAGGACACTGAAGCGGTCTCGCAAGATCATGGCCGACCCCTCCCACCCTGGCCGGCAAGAGACTGAGGCCTACCAAGACCAGAACCACCCGCCAACCACCCCCCGCAAATGCACTACCTCCTCCTGAACTTAGCTGAACCCCCCCCCCCCCCCCCCCCCATAAAACTGTAACTCATATCTAATTTAATGCCTGGTTAACTGGGACTGTAAATTCATGTAAATGACTGCACATTTAATGCCTATTTAACTTAGCCTGTAAATTTCATGTACATTCAATGTAAACTCTTATTTAACTCCGACTGTAAATTCATGTAAATCCACTGCCTATTTAACGCCTATTTAACTCAGTCTGTAAATCTCATGTAAATTCAACGTAAATTCATATTTATTATCCACAGAACACTTCACCACTCATGTACATATTGTATATATTTACTCAATTTGATTGCACTTGCAACTTTGTGATTGTCTTTAGTTATCTTCCTACTTCTTATCTCTGTATATTGATGTGACAGCTACGCTGCATACAGACACTAAGACAAATTCCTCGTATGTAACTTGCATACTGTGGCAATAAAAGTGATTCTGATTCTGATTTCAAACATCATGTTTCCCCCCCCTGTAATGTATGGTTTAGGAGGACACTGCTGTGGGATCAGTCAATATTTGCTATAAACAGAAGGGGGCAACTTCAGAATTGAAGTAAGATTTGTATGAAAGATTTATCTCACTTCAGCCAATATGTCCGGCAATTTTCAGCTCTCTAGGACATACGGCTGATTTTTAATGAAGGAAGATTTGGTTATTATCCAATAAGTCACAGCCACTTTCATCAATAATGACAACATTTCATGAATCAAATTGGACATCATCCTAGAACATGTGTAGAAAATGTCATAAAAATCTATGCAGTCAATTATGACGTGAACGTTTTGCAACAACAACAAAAACGCAGGAAAGTTTAAGGAAGTTGAAGTATTTTGTGATTGACGTCATCTCTCCAGCAGTAGTCCATTGCCGCTGTAAGGCCTGATATTATGTAAGTAGATTGCATTTCTCTCTCATACATAGCGCATGCACTTCCTCCTAGTAGGTAGGTACTACTACTGCCGGTCTGCCCCTATAATTATACATTGTTTCTTGTTAAACCACAAGCATGCAGATGAAACCGAGGCCCCTGACCATTATGTCTAGAAAAATCTCACAATCAGTTGTGTAGCAATAGTGACAGCCGATGTTATCTATACAAAAGCATGTGATCATGGAAACTACCATCACAAATCCGTCTGAGGAACAAGACACCTTGCAACCTCGCAAAGGACACAGGAGTTCTTGTTGAAACCATTGCCTGTGGCTTCAATTCTTGTACTCCTTAGTTCTGCGTTGAAGTTGTTTTCTGCATATGAGGCGAGCATCAGCTAAAATGCCTCAAATGTTCAATATCAAGTCTAGATGAAGCCATGCTGCTACGTCTATGATACTACAAGTGATAGCATGGTCCAACTACGGTGTACAACGCAACAAAACACTGCACAGGCAAACACATGTTACCCGCGGTAAGCCAGCACATCAGCAGGGGCAGAGAGAAGAAGGCACTTTGCGCATAACAAGACCTCACAACACAGGGGATCTGCATGAGGATGTGGACGGACGGACAGAGGCAAAGATGAGAAAACAACAGTGAGAGAGAGAAAGAAGAGAGGAAGAGAGGTGAGGAGAGGAGGTAGCACTGACAGCAACACATTATGACCCCCCCCCCCCCCTCTCTTCTTATAAGTGCATGGATCACATGATATATCTCAAAGGAGGGTTCACTCACTGCCTCTGAGTTGTGTCGGGCTATTCTTGGTGAATGAGGTGGTTGATGCCTCAGTGGCATCTAAGGTGGACTTGCTGCACACACAACAGTCTGGCACCTGGAGGTAAGGCTTATTTTCACAACAACAGTGGTTAGACAAAGAACGCTAAATGGCAGCTAAATGGAGCGAGTGGAGGAAATGACTGAGGTGTTAAAGTGCCAAAGGACAGTTGCTCTTACCCATGAGCAAAGCTCGATGGCACAAATCTGTACGGTGAGGCTTATGTACCTTCTGAAATCTAAATCTTCTGAAATTGATTGACGGCCGTGAGACCAAACTCTTGGGAGTCACTATTTTTTATATGTTGGCCAAGTCATGGAGTAGTTCAGTACACTACTGCAGAGGTTCTCAAATGTTTTTCAGCCAAGGACCCCTTACAAGATAGAAAATATACCGGGGACCCCCTCATTCTGATTTGTGATTTGGGGCTAAGCTTAATTGTTTCCACGGTAACGTGGTTGACTTTTAAATTGATAGGTTTGTTCGATTAGAATGTAATCCATGAAGCATTTAGATTTTAAGCATAACATATTTTCGTTGAATTATGAAGCTTTTGCAAAAAAAGAAAAGTTTTTATTTTTATTTTCCTGAAAACTTTTCGCGGACCCCCTTGCAAAGTGCCCTGGGGGTCCCCGGGTTCCCATTTGAGAACCAATGCACTACTGTACCTCAAAATTGTTACTTTGTTATTTGGCAATATTTGTTCGAGGAAGGGGAAACGTTTCTGATATTGTAAATATCAGTGTTGCACACGGTGTGTTTCTTTCGTAAATATTGAATGGGATTTATAGATACTATAGGCCTATGTTAACAATGTGAACTCGATCATTCGCAGATTCTTCTGGTCCTTTATTTTGAGATATTTCAAATTAGACACAAGATTGTCTCAGATTGCCCAAACAACGATCCGAAACTGGAAATTATACTTACACATTCTTGGCCAAAGCACCAATGTTCCTGTTATTTAAATCCTTCAAAGGGAAACATATTTTTGGAATTTCATATTTTTCAATCTCTGCACATTTCAGTGATAGTACTGTATGACGTCTGAGATCCTGCAGCAAATGCAGTATGAGGAATTGTGTTTCTTTCCCTGTTTATTATTCTGCTGGCGACAGAATAATTATGTGCTACAAAGTGTGCCAATCTGTTCTTCTAAAATTTCAGAAGTCTGGAAAGTTTTTTTTACTAGTCATGAACAAAAAGCCGTCCTTGTTCTACACTCAATGAAAGCTAGTATAACTTTACCCTTTTCCATGGTTACATGAAAGAGTATATGACATGAAACCGCATGGTAAAGTAGAACCGATGGAAATAAGTCCTGGACTTTTTCGTTTTATCCCTGACACTGCAGTATTTTGTCTTATTATGTATTGCATACTGTCTAATAAAATCAAATAAAATCAAAAACCCTTCTAAAAGTTAAACTATGTGGGGATTCAATAAATAAGTACATAGAGATAAGACTGCAGGAAGACTGCAGGAAGCAGCAGTCGAAACTGTCAGGTATGACATAAGAAAAACTTAATAGTTAATAATAGATAGACGAAATGAACCTGTTTGGATTACATAGAGATAAGTTCAGAGAAAATCTGAACAAAAATCCTCCCATTGTTCTGAAAAACAAAAAGTGAAAAGATAGAGAGATGTGTGAGGTGAATTAAATCATCAACCATCTTGGGTTGAATTATACCAGGGGCAGAAATACTTTATATTCAACATTTCATACGATGCTGATCAAATAGCTGCTTTAATGAAGATACAGTAAGAGTAGCTAGTAAGGGGACAATATTTTTGAGTGAAATTCTTACATTTTTGCCATGAAACGCTGATAACAAGTGGTTTCGATTTGACACATCTCAAAGGGGTTTTAGAGTGTAGTGTAATGTGGAATATGAATTAATTCATCAGCTTTAAGAGGTTTCAAAGAAAGCCTAAATCCTCACCCTCCTTCACGTATCTACAAAGATTATACAACTTTGGTTTCTTTAATCTAATTACATTCTGGAAATCAAAGTGGAAACTACTGAGTGAAAGAGCATTACATCTATTAGTTTTGTATTAACAAAAAAAGAAGAGAATTTGAGGACCTAAAGACAATATCCACCATCCCTCGCTATGCCATAAAAGTGAAGGCTAAGCAACATCTGTGCAACACACTTTTCAAGATGTTGTCAATACTTTGATTACAGTTTAATTTGTGGACTCTATAAATATGCCGCTCCTGCAAATACAGTTCGTCATAAAACAACAAAACTGAGTGTGACATTTATGGAGCATTTCAATTACAATATACAAACAGGGCAGGGAGGGACGTGCCGAGGCCTGAGCCTATGATTTATGAACATTGTCCATCAAGGAATTTTCTACGTTAATGGACAAGTCAAGCCAAGCACTGTGGCGAAGTCGCTATTCCCAACGTCCCCAAGACCTCCCTAATCTCCACAGTGGCAGGTTACGAGACATAATAGCCACAGAATAAGGGCCGACCAATTTGACTTCTGGTAGCGATGAGAACGATTCTACAATAGACCCTTTTCACGGGGGCCATTTTGTGTCATAAAGGCAGAATAAACACAGGTGCAAGGAAAACACTAATGAGGGTTTCCAAATTCCACGAGAAGGGTCTATTACTTGCAAGGAGCGACATAACAGTTGGTACCATGTCTCATTGTCATCCTCCCTTCCTGCTGTTGCTTTTTTGGGTTCACTACTGTCTTTGTCACTCACACACACGCACACACACACACGCGCACGCGCGCACACACACACACACACACACACACACACACACGCAAGCTTCTTTCTGGGCACAGGCCTGAATATTTTTAAACCCTAGGTAGGTGCACGACGTACCACCACAGAAGCAGTGCCTGCTCTCCCTTCACTCTGGCATCAAAGGGCGACTGAAAGTTGATCTAGTGTGGATGACTCAGAAATGTACATCACTCACCTCAAAGCTGCATTTAGCATAACACATCCTCATTAATTAATCAACTGGCCGTGACTTTTGTGAATCCTGATTGCAACAAAGTGTTCACGTTTTTGCAAAAAGAAAATATTCCAAACGAACATTTTGCAAATATATTTGAAACTGCTGTAGTCTACATATTTATAAAATGAAGAATTTACAACTAAACTGGATGCTGCGTGTTGATTTCTGAGGTAATATATATTATGACGAAGTTACGCTCTGTGCTTAAAGAGTATTATGCAAGTTGTGTATCACACCCATGGGTGTGACACACAACTTGCATAATACTCTTTGACGTAACGAAGAGCTGAGGCTCGAAAACGTTGTCTTAGTAAAATATTCAAGTGTTCATAAGTGTTTGCGGGTTCTATTCCTTCTACTAAGTTGTTTATGTGTGAAACCATCCTGACAATTTATTTTGCAGCGTATCTGAAGTGTCAGATGCAACTGCTAGTATAAAGTGTGACATGATTAAAGGTGCCGTCAGGACATCCAGGACATGCAGTGTTGTTGTTCGAGAGAACAAGGTGTGAGGAAAGCTTCTGAGTGTGCGTGCGTTTGCGCGTATGTGTTTGCGCGTGTGTGTGTGTGTGTGTGTGTGTGTGTGTGTGTGTGTGTGTGTGTGTGTGTGGAAAAAGAGGGGGTGGGGGCGTGAATGGATGATGTATGTGTGAGATACTGTGCATGTTTGTGTGTGTGTGTGTGTGTGTGTGTGTGTGTGTGTGTGTGTACAGGGGCCTAGCTCTGTGGTTTGATTTCTTCCTTCTTGCACAGCTTCCCATCAAACCACCAGCCCACCAATTCAATAGAAGCTGCCA
>NC_139632.1:18288660-18301160 GCF_964638095.1 Poromitra crassiceps
AGCCCACACCACCCACCAGAGTAACCACCTCCAACTCCACGCCCTGCAGAGAGACTTCTACTGGAGGAACAGAGAGCCTTCTCTTCTGCAACAGCCCACAGTCCAGCCTGGTCATCCTCACCCTGCCTTCATCCCTGCATATGCCCTCCATACCATGAGAGGCTATTCTTACATAAAGGCACCCGGCAGTCCTGGCTCTGACCTCCTCTCTCCCATTCTCCTTCCTCCAAACCTCCTGCCCAGCCGGTCCACCTGGCCTACAGGGGCCCCCCTGCTCAGGCCCATTCCTCAGAGAGGCACCTCAGACGAGGAGCAAGAGCAGCAGGTCCCGGGCACCTTGTCCCGGTCCCTTGCCGGTCTGCCTCACAAGGGCATGTCTAGAGGAGGTAGAAGCTCTGACTTCTGACTCTGACTGAAATATGTCTGACTGACTGTCCATTATAGACATTTGGTTCTAACAGGGTTCCCGAACTAACATGGACATCAAATACAAGGCCTTTTGAATGACTGAGTGCCAAGGCCTTGCTTGGTGAAATTCAAGGACTCAAGATTAGCATGTTCTGGGATAAGACATGATATTGATCAGTTTGGGGGGGGGAATGGTTATCTTTTCAAGTCAAGAAACCATGGTGAAATCATCCATTTCAAAACTACTGTTAATGCAAATAGGGTTTTTCTCAGAATATAAAGGGTTAGTCCCAAGGAATATGGATATATGTGCTATATTTTAATTAAAAAAAAACATGCTTTCAACACCATCTATTCATTTTCAAAGCCTGTGGGAACCCCCCTCTAAAGTTGACACACTGACCGACTGGCAGGTTGTCCACTTCAGAGGTTCTCAAACTTTTTCACGTCAAGGACCCTTAAACTGACACAAATTAGAACAGGGACCCCAATTTGATCAGATTTTGTCCCAGGGTCCCCCATCTGGTAATATCTTAGTTTTTTACTATATCCTCCCACTCTCCTGGCCCTGTCTTGCAGGAGCCTGATGTTCAGCTGGTTAGGCTGATTGGGTGCATCTCTGCACTGCATCCAATCAGAAGACCTTCAGACCTTTCAATCTCTCTCCCTCCTCATCGATGCACCTTTTGTTCTGTTCTTTTTGTTTTATGTAGTTTGTGTTGTCTAGTTATTTCCACATTAGTTTTAGTTAATAAAGTATTGTTTTAACTTTTACTTTGGTGTATGACTCCCCTGTTACTGCCTTGAGCCGGGTTGTAAGGAGTCATACACCAAAGTAAAAGTTAAAACAATAATAATTGATTAACTAAAACTAAGGGGAAATAACTAGACAACACAGGAGAGAGAGAGAGAGAGAGAGAGAGAGAGAGAGAGAGAGAAAGAGAGAGAGAGAGAGAGAGAGAGAGAGAGAGAGAGAGACACTGAATGATCTAAAGGTCTTCTTAAGCCCAGTGAGTGCACTGGGCATAGGTGCACATAATCAGCCAGCAGCAGTTGCAGCAGACCACTAGTTTCTACCACTAGGGGTGCGAAAGCGAACCAGCCTGACAACCCCAACACCAGGCTCCTGCAAGACAGGACCAGAGAGTGGGAGAGTCATCACACTTTTAGATGTTGTATAGAGCACCGCGGGAATGAGTCCGGAAGTAGCATGTTGTATCTTCAGGGGGAAAGTGAATGGGGTTTTAGAATGGGGATTTCACTCAAATGAATAAAATAAGGTCTGTGGTTAACAAAAATGTATGGGAGTGGTAATTTGTGTTTAGCAGGATAATCTTCACAAACGTGAATCACTTTTATGACTTTTGAAATGTAAATCAGTTTTTTTACGCGATTTTCAGAAAACGCGTCAAAAGTCATAAAAGTAATTCACGTTAGACAATTGTTTTTAAACTTGACATCACTGTATAAAATGACCTATTGTGACCTCTAGGATAATCACAGCGGGGTCTATGGCATGGCATCATAATGTTCTTCTGTAAGTCCTTATATACTCTAAAACATTCAACATCAACAATCAAAACACAATGTTCATTACAGATTTATGAGTAGAAAACCTTGACACACAATTCTGAGCTGCACCTCAAATTAACCTTCAGCTTCCCAGCTTTCAGGTGATGTGTACCACTTCTGTATCTTTCATATATGTTGACCTGCTATCTTACCCTAAATGTGTCAGTCCCCACTAAAAAAGACAAAAATTGAGAAGAGGTTAAATTAATTCTTCTCAAGAATATATGTATGACTATGTTAATGTATGAGTGTGAAATTATGTGAAAGCGTTGCACTATTGTGGTACTCAAAAATAATTTCACAAGTTTGGCAGGTCTGCATGTGCCCCTTTTTTTATTGACCGCCTGCCACATTTAACAAGCAGGTGTAAATGGGGTGTCACTCTCCTCACCGATGCACCTCTTGTTCTGTTTGATAGTTTAATGTACAGTAGTTTGTGCTATGTATTTTCCCTTAGTTTTCGTTAATAAATTATCATTTTAACTCTTTAGTGTATGACTCTGACTCCCCTCATATGTTAGAAGCCCGGCTAAAGGAAGTAACAAATGAGGAGTCATCAAAGTAAAAGTCGGTTCTTGATGTGAACAAGTTTGAGAACCACTGGGCTATGCTAGGCTATTATTTGTTTGCTAATACGGGAAGCTAAACCCTAACCTGCCGAGCAGGGCTGGCTGGTGGCTGACCATGCTACACAGGTGGCCATAGCTATAGGCTAAATGCTGAACATCACAAATTCCAGAAACCAGAACACTTACCTCGCTGGACTGGGACTGGACTCAGTGGACTGTCTCCTGCTGGTCTGTAGTAGGCTACTGTCCTGTTGGAGTGTGTTGTTGTCGATTGTTTGCTGCTGGGGCGAAGTTGTGTTGTAAAGAGTGCGTTGGTGTTCATCTCAATTTAAATTGCCTAAACATTCGTTTTCTCTCTCCTTTAACTAGACTGCAAGCATTTATACAAGATAATAAAAAAAAAGATCCTGTATAAATGCTTGCAAGCTAGCTCTATTGCAATCTCTCTCTCTCTCTCTCTCTCTCTCTCTGTCTCTCTCTCTCTCTCTCTCTCTCTCTCTCTCAAACTCTCAAAATTGGCTTTATTGTCATGACCTAACACTGTAGGCTACATATTGCCAAAGCAAGCGTTTAGACAGAGCTAAACATTAATTAGAAAACTTACTATATCAAACATACTACAAGACAAATGAATGATCTGTTGTCGGATATAGCAGCAACATCAAATAACAAACTTTGAATAGCAAAGAAACTACAAGACAAATGAATGATATGTTGCCAGGCTATAGCAGCAATAGAACAAAGGATAGGAAAGGAACAAACTACAACAAACAAATGATCTGTTGTCAGATGTAGCAGCAACAACAAAGAACATTAAAGATGGTCTGTTGTCAGATATACTGTAACAGTAACGTGTGTCAGGTGACTGTCACTCACTGTCCCTCAGTCTATGGCAGGCAGCAACATAAGACTGCTGCTAATGCACAGCTCTTTGACTCCTCCCCTAGTAGGACTGTTAGCTTTTCTGTGTCTAATAGGTTAAGGAAACCTTTTGTTATTAATTAAAATCTTTTAAAATGTGCTTCTCTAACGTGTTTATATTTTTCACATTTGGTGAGAAAGTGTAGCTCTGTCTCAGGTTCACTGAGGGGGTCCAATGACTGCAACGCCTCTCTCTTTTATTTCCTGACAATGCTCTGATGAAAGCAAACCTCAAGTTTGTTACCACTGGTAACAAAATGTCTGATACTGATTCTCATCCACATGTTGTAAACAAACACACACACACACACACACACACACCCACACCCACACAACACACCCATCAAGTTTCGATCACGTAGCCTGCTGCCTGAAACATCTTGCTCAATGTTGGTGCACCCAATCAGCAAAAGCAGGTTCCTGCAAGACAGGGTAGGAGGGTCATCACTTTTAGATGTTTTATTACACAGAAAGTGTATGAAACCCATGCATGTCCAAAATAGTCATACATTTTGTCATTGTGTTACCTATGGTTGGAATTCTAGTGAAAATAATTATTACCATTCTTGCTGGGGACCCGCTCAAACCCCCTTCAAGGATCACTGGGGTCCCCAGACCCCACTTTGAAAACGACTGATGTGAGGTATGGAGGTAAGACCCCCAGAAGAACTAATGTCAGTGTTATGTCTGTGGTAGATAACACCCTTTATGTGATGTGCTGGTAAAACATAACATATTAGTCCCTCTTCAAATGTCACCTATCACCACCTCTGCAGAGATGGTCACAATCACCTCCAACTCAGAGAGAGTTCAGTTAATCACTTTGAGTTTAGGTCTAGCCTGACAAAACTAGTTTCCCTCCCCGTGAGGTCCAGAGGGTTTTGGTCACTTCTCCAAATTAAATTGATAATCCACTCAGTGTTCAAAGCTTCTATTGGTCCGCGCTCACCAGGAGGAAGTAATATCATTTAGTTTGAGACCAACACACATGATGCACAACCTCAAGTCAGGCAGGGGCTGCTCCAATTAGAATTAATTCAACCTCATTACTCTGAGTTGACATCTACATTAAAGCACCCCAAATTCATACACTCCAAAATGTATTCCGATATCTGGCCCAAATCTGAATATTTTAAGCCACTCTGCTACATAGCAGCAATAATTAATTGTAACAAGATGAATAAATCTATAGCCTACACGAGCCCTTCAATTCACCTATAGCAAAAGAACATATTTTGCATCTATCAATTCAATGCACAAAACAAACTCATTTTGATAAAACTAGAGTTTTGGGTGCCCACCACCTCCGTACTCCGTACCACTTGCACCTCCTCTTTAAGAGGTTTCTGAAGTGCAACATTGTCCTTTGTGGGAAAGTGATTTTTATTTGTCTCTTTAACTTTCCACACCCACTGGCCAAAATTGGGCGTGGTAATGGGTGTGGCCAATCACAAAATCACAAAATCGCTTAACTTCCACACGGATTCACACAACATGTGAAACTTTGTAGAAAGGTTGGTCATGGGTCAAGGACAAACTGATTAACTCTCCACGCCCACGGCCAAAAGGGGGCGTGGCAATGGGGGTAACATGCCGAGGTATGCACTCTGCCCAGTGCCCTCTAGTTTATTTATTTATCCTGTATGTCAGTTACAGTTCCTTGCAGTATCCAGTTAATTATTTCTGGGGGTGTCATGTGGATAGCACATCCATCCATCCAACAGATTTGATTTATTTTAAAATTAAAATTGAACATCATACACCTGTGAGAAGAGATAATCTACAACACGATGTAGTCAAAATAAAATCTTGTCCTCACTGTCACAGATAAAACAGGTGCTTTTGCAGACTCTCAGCTTCTGACAGCCATCATAATGCACAGATGATTATTAGAAAGAAGGGCACAGAGGACAGTGAAGACTTGAAGTCACAGCAGTTAATGTTACATGCTTTATAAACAGTGTGATTCATTTTTATAAAACAGTACAATACAAAACAAGTCTAGAACATTGTCCAAACACAATGGTTTCTATTTTACAGGATGAAGTCAGCAAAGGAAAAGTCCCATCAATTGTTTACATTTTTAAAATGCAGAAAGGAATCTAAACATGTGAAAGTAGTTATGAACATATTGAGGGTTCAAACTACTAGACCTATATCCAGATTCAGAAATGTTGCAGTATCCAGAGGTGAACACAAACCGTAAATGAGGTAATAAGGGTGGCTTCTTTCACCAATTCAGAATAGTGTCATTTAAGTTGCCACTCACCGGAAATTACACCGAATTAAGATGAACTTTCAAATACAAATGGACCCAGGTACCCCTGGCCCCCTAGCAGAAATGATTCATCCAAAACCTACCCTTTGGTTCCCACTGCCTTTGGGCAAATGGAATAAATCACCTATTAGTTTAAATCTCAGGGAGGTCAAGCCCTACTTTACTCTGGTAATACCACCTGTAGCCAACAGAGGGCAGGAGAGCAACACTGTTAAGCAGTGGAAGTTAGTTCCAACCAGGGCCGTAGCCAGGGGGGGGGGGGAGTGTGGACGATTCCAAGGGCCCTTGACTGACAGGGGCCCCAATTTTTTTTTTTTTTTTTTACAGTGCCCCTGAACGCAACATACAAGATACCCGCTGAATAAGTGTCCAAATGTTCATGTCATTCTGACCAATACTCTACTTCTGTTATAACATTTCAGTCTGGAATATGGAATATCTTTCAATAATCTTTATGACTAAAAGGCTAAAAGTAATCTCATGTGTAAGAAATGACTGTTCTACATTGAAGTAAACAAATTAAATAATTAACTTGTTGGTTTTGGATTTATTTAGCTTCAAGAGTGCATTTTTGTTCATGTGACCCTCAACACAGGCTTTGAGAATCCCGGGCCACTTACTGATACTTATACTTAAATTAACACACTCATATTCTGGTTTATTTCAAGAAAAACATTTTGGCTAGTGGAAATTCTAATTGGCTGGTAACTTCTAGCAGCCATATTGGCAGGTGGCCAAAAAAGCAAATGTCAAGCCCTGCAGGGAGATTGTCACACTCATCGATACATATTTGAGGTTTGTTTATTAATTGGGAAAAGGACCACTGGAACGAACGCCGCGAACATGATCCGGCTACTTTTTCAATCTGACTGGCTACTCAAAAGTTTGGGGAACTCTGATTTAAAATGAGATATTCCTCTAAATTGGGCTTCAAATGGTCCCTTCGGATGGCGGCATCCGTGGGCCCGATGTGATATCCTTTCATGGGGCCCGAAATCCCTGGCTACGGCCCTGGTTCCAACCGTTCCAACAGTGCAAATATGGAATCTGTCGATCGTGGGGCAGCCCAAGGCAAAACCCACAAATCAAGATAGGACTTGAAAATTGAATAGTATTAGTTTCCCCATTCCTAGTCATGTCCCTTTGTAGCGACTGGCTTTAATCTCCCTAGTTCCTGTTGGTTGGTTGGTGGTAGTGTTAGTATTGCAAAGTATGTCATGTAGGTAGACTAGTGCAAGGTCCACAAGCGACACATTTTGTTGCCACACATTTCGATAATGCTGATTAATTTTACACTACCAAAAACATTTTAAACATTTTGATGTGCTAAAGACCACAGATGGTAAGTACTTCATTACTGTACTTAAGTAGGATTTTCAGGTATCTGTACTTTACTGAGTATTTATTTTTCTGACAACCTTTTACTTTTAATCCCTACATTTGAACACAAATATCTGTACTTTCTTAGTTTCTATTCCTTACATTTTCGAAACGGGAGAGTTAAGTCTGACGGTGTAACAATTGTCTCTCATCTCGCGCTCTCCCAGCTTTCATGCATTATGTGCACCTTTTTTGTGGAAAAACCATATCACACATATTGATAAAAGTATATAGTCTTTATACATCTTAAAACATGTTTGGGGGGATCTGCTATATGTTTAGTAGTCTTTGAATTGTATTACTTTAATTGGACTGGAGGCATGTCTGTCTCTCTGGAGTTGCAAGACGCACCATTGCTCCGAAGACTGGGGGCACTACAGCAATATTGTATGCCTTCACACTCATATAGGTATTGTGACATCATCAGTAATGTCACAATGGCACAATGTCATAAATCACTGGTGATGACACAGACAGTGATGAGGAGGCAGCAATGTGCCGCAGGGCATCCAGTCTGCCGGAAAGCCATTAGAAGAAGAGAGTGATGAGGTCATAAATCACTAGATGTACAGTTTGTGTGGCTCACCTGGTAGCATGCGTACCACGGAGGCTGTCCTTCGTGCGGCTGCGACACAGGTTCGAATCTGACCTAAGGTCCTTTGCTGCATGTCATCCTCTCTCCCCACCTTTCCTGTCTGCCTATTGTCCTATCCTTTATATAACAGGGAGTAAGTGGGTTCTGCAATTTTGGTCAAACAAGTTTTTGGTTACACTCGGCAGTTGTGATGTCACTGATGATGTCACAATGTCTATGACATCATCAGTGAGTGACTCATAAGGATTTTCTCGAAATGTCTGGAGAAAATGAATGGGGAACTTACTTCCGGGGCAATCACATGACGAAAATCACATGACGAAAAAGTCATGTGACTGTTGGGCTCTATTGTGATGTCATCAGTGATGTCACTCGAGCAATTTACACACACCTCTCTTCTTGGCCATGTTCTTCGGTCACCTGGACTGCGTCCAGATCCTCCTGGAAGCCGGGGCCGACCCCAACAGAAGACACCGCCCATGCACCCCGGTCTACCATGCTGCCGTGCTGGACATACTACAGGAACTCATCTGCTGTTGTGTTGACAGGGGCATCGTTAACACTGAACCCAACCACCTGGACTGCTTCCGCCTGCTGCTCCAGGCCGCTGGCGTTCTGACCCGTGATGTGGCTTCTCGCCTGCTGGATGAGGTGCTGCATAACAGCTGCAATGCAGCCTTTGTCCAGCTGCTCTTGGACCACGGCGCTGACCCGGCCCTAGTGATCAGGGAGCAGGCACAGCTGGAGGAGACGGCAAATCCCGAGGCACTCGGGGTCTTTCTGGAGGCCAAGAGATGTCCTCCCAGTCTGGCCCACGTGTGTCGGATCCGTATTCACCAAGCGCTGGGCACACATCGTGTGAACCATGTCCACTCCCTCTCACTAACACAAGTCATGAAGGATTTCGTGCTCCACCAAAACTGACTTGAACGACTGCCAGTTTATTTTCATTTTCTAGATTTACTTCTTCATTGACGGTGTTTCAAACAAATCCAGGACCAGAGATTAAATACTGTACCATCAGCATACACCACCTGTAGCCAATCCTACTGCTTGGAGAGCTGTGTGCCCGTGTGTGCTTGGTTCATCGTCTCCAGAGTCCCCACCCTAGAATTGAGCGCGTACAAATTCTAGTTATCTTAATATGGCGTGAGGTTCAGTTACCCTTGCACAGAAACAACCAGTAGAAATACTTTTACTTTTATACTTGATTACATTTCTTTTTTTTACACAAGTAACTGTACTTCTACTTAAGTAAAGAATGTGTGTACTTTTCCCATCTGTGCTATATCCGAAGAAACAATTTTGTCATTGTATGACTAAATCCCCAAACATTATATGGGAAAATACTAAATACAGAATAATTTCACGATCAAAAATGATCACAAATTAAAGTTTTTAGTTTTACAGCTGAATCATTCAAACCACCTTCTCACAATCTAATTCTAATGAAAGAACCTTTACAAAAAGTTAAAAAGCTGTCTTGAGAAGCATCTATTGTTTCAAGTTCACCATTCAGCCCTTTATGTTTAGGGCATCGAATCCTTCCAAGGACATCACAACTCTCCTCTCTGGCTCAGCTTCATTGTGAACTTTGTTGCATGTACTGTGGTCACACTCGACCCCCCCCCGTCCCCCCCCCCCCTCAAATACATCAGGGTCCAGATGAGAACCCATTTAACTTCTTCCCCCGCAGGTCAGCCAGCCTCCCCACTGCCACTTACAGCCCAAAATAGGCAAGTGAACTGAAACTGGACATAAACGACCTTTATAATTTGTTGGGAGAGCTCAGGGAGTAGGCATGCCTCAGTGCAATATCTACTGTAAGCCATGATATGATGCGGTCAGACGTAACAGCTCTGTTTACCTCTCGATATCACTGAATTGAAAGAGACCTTCACAGTAGAATTACAGTAGAATAGTAGAATTTGATGGGTCACTCGACATTACCAACAACCACAATGATTTCAATGTCAAGGATTACAAAATATATAATACATCTCATGTATGTGCTACCTACTGTATACAGCTTGGACTCTTAAACTTTGGGATGAAGGCATCCCAATAAATGTTCAATTTACAAAGACAAGAAGTTACTCAAAGTCAGAAGCCAACAATGTTAATCCTTATCATACATTTTCAGATCAAGAGGACAAGACTGAAGACTAGAATGGAAAATCTACTGGCAAGTGTGCATCTGTAGTAGCTATGTTACCACACATGTGAGACATGCTTGTGAATTAGGGCTATACAAAATAAACTTGACTTGATCATATCATTTTAGCTTGATCTGTACAATCCCATTATTTTTGTATAGTTTCAATGGTGCTCACTGAAAATCAATATCTCCCTCACAGGCCTTTGCATTTGGAATCATATTATTTGGTGCTTTATGGTCAACCTGGCAGTGTTGTGCAGAGACTGACTGCATACTGCTGCAGAGTGTAGTCTCGGGTTTAATGTATTCTGTGCAAACCCACCATCAGCAAAAAGGAGTTCAAACAGAGCCCCCCGTTCATATCAAATAACCATCTAATAGTTCTAATCCTAACAGTGGGATGAGTCAAAATATGCAGTAAATAGCTGGAAGTATTCAAATGTGTATTGGCAAGTCCTTGGCATTCAATGAGCACCACCCTGTCATTATGTATTCATGAGTTTGGAGATGGTCTTTTAAAGATGAAGGAGATAGAGTTTCTCATACAGACGCTATCTGCTGAATCCATCCTCCTAAGAAGATGTAGCTGTGCAGAGGTTAGAGACTGGGGGGTTTGAGTGCTTATGTTGCTTGGTCTTGTAACAGTCTAAGACTTGAGACATCTCCAGATTTCCTCTGTGCAATAATGTGAAACACGACAGAGCAATCAAAATAGAGAAATATTTTGTACATATCAAATCCATACAGAATGCCTTTTGCTGATACAGACAGTATATATTTGATAACAAAACCAGGTCTCAGTCAAATGTCCCATAAATAAGTCCAATTTACATCCTATTGTCTTTATGTTCCAGCTTGAGACTGCTTGTAAACAGTATGGGGGAAGAATACTAACAAGGAAAACAATCCCCAATATTCAAATCATTTTCATGTTGAACTTGCGTGCCCCTCCCTGTCCTCCGGTGGCTGCGGGTCCATCCACCTTTCTGAAGGAGTATTCCACTGAGAAATTGTTCTTGTGCTGTCCTCTCCCTCGACTCCACACAAATAGCAGAATGAAACAGAAAAGGACAACCCCCAGGAACATGATACAGCCCATTGCTGTGGATATGAGGATGGTCTTTAGGTCCAGAGTAAACTTCAAGAAAACCCTGGTATCATTCAGATTTGTGTCATTGAGGTCCCCAGCATAGTAGGTACGGTTGGCCATGAGGGCTGCATCTAGTGGCAGCCCGCTAACTGTAAGTGTGGCAAAGTAAGTGTCATTTCCACCCGCATTGCTGGCGATGCAGATGTAGGTTCCACTATCTGTTACCTGGGCATACCGAATCTCTAGTGTGCCTTCTGGTAATACGGTGAGGCGGCCACTGCTCTTAGTGGTGATCCGGCGACGCTGTGGAGAGATCCAGAATATCATTGGTATTGGCTCACCTTCTGCTCTGCAAATGAATGACACTACCTGCCCCTCACGGGCTGATATCTGCTGCAATTTCCTGTTTCGGATCTTGGGCTTCTGGCAAGTAAAGTGGTCAAAGAAGGCCGAGTCAGAGAAAGCACTAAGGGCTCTGCCCTGCACCTCGACGGGTGTCATGCACACTGGGGAGGCTCTGTCGAAGTTGAGCGTCTTCCTGCGCTGGAGGATCCAGAGCAAGCGGCAGTCGCAGGCAAGAGGGTTCCCGTCCAAACGTAGGGTCTCCAAGGTGTTGACAGACTGAAAAGCCCCCTCTTCCAGGGTCACCAGGCTGTTAGTGGAGAGGTTAAGAAGGTGGATTTGCCTTAGACCACCCAGCGCATATGGCTGCACCATCACCAGGTTGGTGTTGACCAGATGCAGCTCCTTCAGCCGGACCAGGTCTCGAAGTGCCCAGGACTCTAGGACAGAGATAGGGTTGTAGGAGAGGTCGAGACTGGTGAGATGGGCTAAACTGCGCAGGGCAGAGGTGGGCACAGAGGTGATGTTGGTGTGAGTGATGGACAGCCAAGACAAGTTGAGACCTTGCAGACTGTGAGGGGAGATGTGCTCCAAACAGGGCCAGTGATCGATCTCTAGGCCCCTCAGACCTCCCAGCTTGCGGAAGTTCTGGTCCTCTAAGGAGGAGATACTGAGGTAGCGGAGCCGTAGCGTCACCAGGCTACGGAGATAAGACAAAGACTGGCTGGAGATAGAAGTCAGGTTGCACTTCTCAATGGTCAGCTCCTTCAGCCCCACTAAACCCAGAAATGCTTTGTTAGAGATATAAACCAGGTCATTGTCTCCTACTTCCAGGTTCCTCAGGCTTCTTAGGTCTTGGAAAGTAAAGTCCAAGAGAATGACAATCTTATTCCCACTGAGGTCCAATGAGGTCAGATTGGAGAGGTGTGAGAAAGCCCCCATGGGGACCAGTTTCAATTGGTTACCCCTCAGTGACAGTGAGCGCAGGTTCTGGAGACTCGAAAAAGCATTAGGTTCCAGGACACTGATTGTGTTCTCGCTCAGGTCCAGCTCCTCAAGACGTGGATATGGAAGCAGGTCACCATGCTCTACCCAGCGAAGTTTATTCACACTTAGGTCCAGGACCTTGGTGTCTGAGGGGATGCCATCTGGCAGTACAGAGAGGCGTTTGCCACGGCAGGCCACAG
>NC_139632.1:18303660-18351160 GCF_964638095.1 Poromitra crassiceps
ATTTACAATCTATATAACAAGTGAAGCCATGTCATTGCAGAATGCCACAGCACTGTATGCTTGGTTCCATCCACCTTGGCATGCAGGCTGTTAAGTTTCTAGCCACTCTAACCTCTTCTTTCTTCAGCATGACTCTTAGAAGCATGATGCCACCCTTTAGCCTAGCCTGCCTTAGAATAAAAGAAACATACTAGGAACTCACCTGCTTCTTCCCAAGTTCAAGATTGCTTTCCTTAAAGAACACATGGGTGGTGGTTACTGAAACAGCAGTATTTCAGCTGACTACCCATACTTATTTGTGTGACCCCCACCACTGAAGCCCCTCCCCACATTTAAAGGTATCTCCAATTTCTCGGTCAGAGTCGCATGAGCAGCTCTCTCTGCCATATCTGGTAGCAGTCACTCACTAATAAGCCCCCAGGCCCCCAGAAAGACATGCAACAGGTCAACAGCAGGTGCATAGCTGTGGTGGGACTGTGTTTACAGCACGGACGACTTCTGTCACTCAATTGACTGGAGGCACCAGTGGCTCCGCACACAGAGCTGTCCCAAGAGGTCAGTGCTGCCTGGCACTAAGCTGCAGTAAAACATAACCATCACAATGCTTTCATTATGCAGCTGTTCTGCTCGCGCCAACCATCAATCAAACACTGGTCTCTGCTGGTGGCTTCTGCAGGTGTCAGAGGGCAGAGCAGAGGGCAGAGAAGTTTGAGGTGTGTGTGTGTGTGTGTGTGTGTGTGTGTGTGTGTGTGTGTGTGTGTGTGTGTGTGTGTGTGTGTGTGTGCGTGCGTGCGTGCGTGTGTCCTCCTGACAGTGAGATAAGGTTAACTGATAACCACTTTCCCCCTGTCCTCGTATCCATTTGCCCTTTTTAAAATGGATGACATGGAGTTATTTTTGTACGCTCCTCACACAGGATGTACCGTACGGTACTATATGCCATTTTCAATTCACCTTTACTTTCATTCAACCTTACACAGCACAGGTACACAGTGAAATGAGAATGTTTGTGGGGACACAGTGCATTCCAAAGTTGCAGGGGCGTCATATTCAGCTCAGTAATGTGCAGAAGTAATCCATGCAGTCAAAATGATTTTACCCGGCCCAAGTAGACAAGTTATGTGTTTCCAGGCAAAATCGATATGATACTCTGATATAAACGGCAATGCATGGGCCGACGTTGAGAAGACAATAATGTGGGTGTCTGATGTCGGATGGCAGCTGTCCAGGCCTAGGTCAATGTAAAAACAGATGAATAATATATGAAATCATTGTAGCTATACTGTATACTGTACACACACAGAACAGCAACAGTGTTCTTCTACTTCCTGAGAACTTTTTGTTGCCAGGCAACATTAACGTCTTGGAAATTCTGTTGAAAACAAATGTAGTGCCTCCAGTAATGTTCCATTCTTAAAAAGACTAAATCGATACCTAAATAAAAACCTTGATAAAAAAGGAAACTGGAGTGATAAACACTTGTCTCCTACCCGTAGATACTATTCAAATCATTTGGGAATTGAATTTAAACAATCTATTTTGTACTAATGTTAAGACTGTTGTAATGTTAGCTATACCAGCTTACATATTTGGGTATTTCAGCTGTTAACAGACTGTAAAATTCCTATAGAGAGCAATAAATTATTCCTAAAGGACAGGGAAAAGATCTTATTGAACTGAGAGGATAATAACCAAAAACAGTGTGGCAGATGAATGATCTACTGATATACTGTTAACCTCACTGAAAATCACAAATAAATAGAACATGTCTGTAAAGGGGAGACTCGTGGGTACGGTACCAATAGAAAACATTCTCATTCAGATATCTTGAGGTGAGAGGTCAACGTACCCCTTTGAAAATGGCCATGCCAGTTTTTCCCTCGCCAAAATGTCGCCTAACCTTTCTTGATTTAGACCAGTATATGAGGCTAGAAAGTACATGTCTGTCTGTGACACAATAGAGTTTGCTTGTTGGCTTGGGATGGCATAGTCTCTCAGTGGTTAGCACTGTTATACACACTGTGTATATAGAAGAGTCGCGACATCTCCATTCACTCCAGTGGACCAGTTTTTTACTCTCAAGAGTTCCCAGAAGTAAGGTTCTGGATTAAGCAGCGCTGTCGAGTTGCAGCAAAATGGATCGTTTGTGATGCACTTTGAAAGGGTCCAACGTTTAAAGAATCAAATTGTATATTATCAGCTTTATTTTAGCATTCAAACATAGCGGCATCCTGGCTATTCATTGGCTACTGACTCACGCATTTTGGATCTCCGCTGACGCCACTCTCTTACTAGATTGCTCTGATGCTGCCTAACAGAGCTCCCTGGCTAGGGAAGAGCTTGGTGATTGGCTGAAAGAACAAGCCTCCCAGGCTGCAGCCTCAGAGTCGTCCATGGTGACAATATGATATATGATATTTCTTACCTTGCTGGTATTGATTTTATGTTTTTGTCTTTTCTTTTACTCCTCGAGTATGAAGCACTTTGTGACTGTGTTCTTAAAAGTTCTACATGAATAAAGATCATGGTGATGACATGATGATTATTATGGAAAGTCCTTATGTAAGATTGACAGTCATCCATATGCCCTAGGCTCACTGGTATCCCCAACCTACAGCAGGCATGGTTCCAGTGAGCTGAGAGCCTGGAAAATACAGACGGTGGGTGTACGGACCCACTGACCCTAAATTCTGCTCTTTGACCGAATACAATTACCATCTAAACACTGCAGATCCCCAGAGACACACGGAGAGCGGGTGAGAGCGACAGAGAGAGAGAGAGAGAGAGAGAGAGAGAGAAACAGGGAGAGAGAGAGTGGCTTTTAAGCTTTAAAAAAAAAGACAAGTGCAGGTTAGATAGCAACAGAGCCAGATTTAGACTAGGGAGTGGGCTGTGAAGCATGGTAGGGGGCAGGGGGCTTGATGAGACTGAGAGGTCCTGCTGTTTCCCTCCGCTCTGACACACACACACATGCGCGTGCGCGCACCACCCACGTTCCGTGCTACCGTTACCTTCTTCACTACACCCTCCTCTTCTCCAGCCTGGTTCTTAGTTGTCGTTAACAGGTTATTAGAGGGTGAACGGCAGCAAGTGAAGCTAATGAGTTGTTTATGCAAACGCTGTCCTTCACATGGCTCTTCAAAGCAATGGCTTTTGAAGCCTCCCCATGTTGAAACATGGGGACATTAGGATGGGATCAGACAGAGGGCAGTGCTGACGCTTGGCTAAATCTCACACATTACTCATGCACACACCCTGCTAATGTCTGCATAAAGCCTCGCTAATAAGCTGAGAAGTGTGTGTGTGAGAGAGAGGGAGAGAGAGAGAAGGATCGACAGATCAGCAGATGGTATATGTGGATGTGTGTGTGTGTGTGTGTGTGTGTGTGTGTGTGTGTGTGTGTGTGTGTGTGTGTGTGTGTGTGTGTGTGTGTGTGTGTGTGTGTGTGTGTGTGTGTGTGTGCGTGCGTGCGTGTGTGCATGCGTGCGTGTCAGCCCACATGTGAGTCGGAAACAAATGGAAATACACAATTATTTGAAAATGCAGCAGTATGTACAGACAGTAGGGATGGGAAGATTCACCGTTTCATCGGATCGGTGCACCGGCATAACGGCTCAAGATGCGATTGCACTGGTTAACAAAAAGTGTGCATCGGATACAATTTGGGGTTCAACTCGCATCGCATCGTTTCAAACATCTTTGCATTGGTCAAATCGCATTTATATTAGTAGAGGCTCTACAGTATGAGAAACAGCATAAATGAGATAGCTGAGTTGCAGTAGCCTACTAGAAACAAAAACAAATATGTAAAGTTAAAAAAGGATAATTCAGGTTAAGTTAATTTAGGATTTGCTGCCAAAGAAATCAAATGAAACTTTTGTACCTTGAATTGCGTTGCATCATTATTTTTGCATCGTGTTGAATCACATCGTATCACAATAGGGCTGAGTCGTATTGTTGTGAACATGTGTTGACTCCAATCATGTTGAATCGCACTACAGCACAATACGGGCGAGTTGTATAATCGTATGGCATCAGTAGCTGCTTGCTTCATACAGTGCTACATACATAACATAGCCTATTTACAGTAATAGTACTATACACAGACACAAACAAGGAAGTGCTTAGATGAACCAACTACCCAAGTACAGAAGGTGAGGCTGCCAGACTCATGATCATGACGCAGGTACTGAAGCACGCAGGCCGAAGCATACCATCCACTCAAGCTCACGCAGTGCCGAAGCATACCATCCACTCAAGCTCACGCAGTGCCGAAGCATACCATCCACTCAAGCTCACGCAGTGCCGAAGCATACCATCCACTCAAGCTCACGCAGTGCCGAAGCATACCATCCACTCAAGCTCACGCAGTGCCGAAGCATACCATCCACTCAAGCTCACGCAGGCCGAAGCATACCATCCACTCAAGCTCATGCAGTGCCGAAGCATACCATCCACTCAAGCTCACGCAGTGCCGAAGCATACCATCCACTCAAGCTCACGCAGTGCCGAAGCATACCATCCACTCAAGCTCACGCAGTGCCGAAGCATACCATCCACTCAAGCTCACGCAGGCCGAAGCATACCATCCACTCAAGCTCACGCAGGCCGAAGCATACCATCCACTCAAGCTCACGCAGGCCGAAGCGAAGCATACCATCCACTCAAGCTCACGCAGGCCGAAGCGAAGCATACCATCCACTCAAGCTCACGCAGGCCGAAGCGAAGCATACCATACACTGGAGCACGCAGGCTGAAGCATATCCATTGAAGCTCCCATAGATTTCACTTTGTACCATGCCCACTCATCTTGCTTTATATAAGTAGGAACTCTCTCTGCGTGTGTGTGTGTGTGTGTGTGTGTGTGTGTGTGTGTGTGTGTGTGTGTATGTGTGTATTAATACGTGCGCAGGCGCGCATTAATAGTTTCTTCCAGCTATAAACACATTACTCATTTACACTGAGGGGAGCCATCATGAGTACCCATCAATCCGTGTAGGAAGCCCCTGAAGCCCCTGGCTAGGCACGGTGCGGGGAACACACACACACACACACACACACACACACACACACACACACACACACACAGAGGGAGAGAGAGATTGAGTGAGCGAGAGAGAGGTACAAAAGATTGATTTGCTGCTATGTGGGTTCTAGTCCCCTCCTATGCCCCTGTACCTACCACCTTGTAGTCTGCTGATGGATGGCAGTTATATTGCCAGGGCCACACCACCCACCAGAGGCAAGGACAGCCAGTCTCAGGCAGCAGGGCAGCATGCTGACGGTGTGTATTGTTGTGTAGGAGTTTGTGCCTGCACTGCACAGGGGTCCACACACACACACACACACACACACACACACACACACACACACACACACACACACACACACACACACACACACACACACACACACACACACACACACACACACACACACACACACACACACACACACACACACACACACACACACACACACACACACACACAGTTTGTGTCTGCACTGCACAGGGGTCCGAGCGGCCGCTGTGGACATTTTGGTGACAGCAGAGGTCAAGAGAAGATAGAAGAGGGGCAGCATGTGCAAACAGCCCACTTATGTCATGTGGCTTTGTCCTCAGCCACTGCATAGTAAAAAGCACCACTATTAGCTGAGCAGATATATGCCATAAAACCCCCATGATATGACGGTACTGCATCATGTATGCAGGCTTAAAGGTGCCAAATTGGATTTTCATTCATTATAATGGATTACAACAATAGGTATAGATTCTTCAATTGCTCTCGTGAAAGATGTCTCACTCGTCCTATGCAAAGTTGAACAGTGAAGCTAAAGGACACAAAGGGCTGAGGATTAAGAATGTGACTTGTTGCCATGTGCCATGAATGCTTAATGAGAGGTAACTGTTCGAGGGCTTGTGGATGTAAAGGCCGCTACCAACAGCAGCTGAATAATTGAAGAGGTTGTTGCATGGTGCATGGCGTGTGGTCACGACCTACTGACACACAGACTTTGACCGTAATGGGGCTCCAATAGCCCCCAAGTAATAGAATAACAACACGTGATATTCACCCCTAAATCACCATCACCACCACTATACCCAACAACAGAGGACTGTATGGCTACAAATACAACACGACAGCCAAGACTGAGTCCTATAATGGTAGAGTAATTGACTTTCCAGATAAGCTGATCACACAAAACTGTTGTGGGAATGTAAGAAATCCCTTGTGTATTCCTTCTTAGTTACGAATCATCTGCCCTCTTTTTACTACCTTATAATCATTTAGAGTGTAACTGTCTCAGCCAAAGTCTCCTCTGATGAGGACGTATGTGACACGCGTGTCATTCAAAGCAGTCTTCAAGGTTAAGCACATCAAGCCAGTTTTGATTGGATGAGGATGACTCTCATCTGTGTCATGCTTTCTTTCAGTCAGCAGACCTGTGTGTTACGTTTCCTTTCCTCTTTCCTTCTTGCTGTCACACGCCAAACTGACAGGAGTTGATTACTTTAAGGGAGAAATCCACATTATTACACTACTGTTAAACAACAGGCTGCTTTAACGTCCCCCACCATAAAACAACCAGTTATGCTAATGCACTCATTAATTAAACAAATTAATGCATTAATTAGCAAATATTTATATGTCAACATAACACGGGGGTGATATTAATATATATTCCGTATAGTAAAGCTTTAAGTTGGAGTAATTTCAAGGAAATGAGTTTGTCCACATTCATATGTAAATTTATACAGCAAGTGCTGGAAGCTGTGGTGTAAAGGTCTTTGCACACACAGTCCGATTGTTTTCGTATGCGTGTTTTTTAATCCATCATCTGAAAACACAGACGGGTCCCAGCTCGCAAAAATCTATTGACTGATGCGGAAAACGCAGAAAATCGAACCTCGTCCGAAATCTTAAACGACGGACGTAATTGTCGGACTCGGTGTGTCAATGATGATTGACACAAATGAGGTCGTATTCTTTTTTCTTTCGTGCGTCAATTCTCGGACGAAAATACGGACTTGGTGTGCAAAAGTTATTAGTCTGAAGTTTCTATGTATTGCTCTTGACGTATTGTGTTCACAAGAACATGGGGTTTGTGTGGAGATGCTACTATTTGTATGCAGCCGTATTTGTTCAACCACACAAAATATTTGTATTTGCTTTTTTACACCCTATGAGGACAGTATGAAAAGGTTAATAAAAAATAGTCACATCATTGTTGAGGTATTATGCCATTGTTGAGATACATCATTAAACTGATCATTTTACCTAATAACCTAATAATAATAAAATATAAAAACAGATTTAGCTTTTATAGCTGCCTTTAATAAACAACCTAGAAGTTATCTAACCCTAAACATAGGCCTTTATAAACACAGGCATAAACAACCATCATCAATTATAAACAGGAGAACTATCTCAACCCTGAACGTATGAACTGCATGAACACTGAGGGATAATAAAGAGTCAATCATAAACATGAAACCTTTCTGAATCAAAATAGATATATAGAATATCTGCAACTGGAAGAACACCACCACCACCACCACCACCACCCCTGGGAGACACTAAAGCAGTCAATTAGAAACATCTTCATCATTAATAATTACATATTAACTGCACGATCTGTTATGGCATAAAGCCAAACCTCACACACGTTCACTGCCAACACACTGCTCAGAATCAGTTTGACCTCATTTTGACTGCAGCGGGGGTTGAGCTTGAGTGTGTGTCAGTCTGTCAGCGGTCCGACCCGATCCAGCCCGCGGGAAAGGATGAAAGAATTGGACTGAACCTTGTACTTCTGGGGCCAATTTGTTGGGTGGTGTATTTTTCTCCATTCTCGGAAAAGAAAAGTACACCGCCAAACGACGTTGTCAAAAGTAAATGATGTGATGCCAATGGGAGTTTAATAGCAGAGAAACAAATCTATTATGTGAAGCACAGGGGATTCGTTCTAGAGCTTGCACCTATGTTCAACAATAATATAGACATAAGAAGAAGAAGAGATAACAATACCAACACATGCAATGCAACAAGTTCAGGCTCATTCTCTAGTAAATGGTAAATAAATGGTAAATGGACTGTATTTATAGAGCACATTTTCATTTTATATAGTCTATCGACTACCCAAAGCGCTTTTACATGAATACCTCACATTCACCCATTCACACTCACATTCACACACCGACAGCGTCTGCAGCCATGCAAGGCGCTAACTGCTCGTGATAAATCACTATCTGTATATAGTAGTAGGACAACAGGTTAGACGAAAGCGTAGGCCAAAAAAGAAAATCATAACACTTCACAAAATAACTCATTGAACGCAGAGAACATCACAGATTGATAATATAAATTATAACTGTGTACGAAGTAGAGTTCTCAGTTTCAGCCCGAGCCCGACGGAACCCGTTTTCTGCAATCTGTCACTAGATTTTATAGTGCTGTCCTCGTTTTTTTTATTTATGTTGTCCATGGAAATCATTCTATACCAGAATACAATATAATATGTGGGGGGTGCAATGTCTCGCCACCTGTCTTGCAGGGTCCAAGCTGTTTGCTTGATCATTTTGTGCAGGGCCATGGCCATAACTGCAGGTTACAACATATATTGGGGTGGAGAGAGTCGTGCACAAACACTCCCAAACAATCCCGATCCCCCAAGCAAAAGTCAGTTTGAGTTAAGACAAAAGGGGAGCGTGGCTCAACAGAACATTAAGTTGCGTGCCACTCTCACAGGGGCCACAGGCCGTCACTGTAATGCACTGTGACACTTCATCCCCCAGTCACATCCACTGACTCAATGAAGCCAGTCAAGGTTTATAGAACACTCACCAGTGTTACC
This sequence comes from Poromitra crassiceps, assembly GCF_964638095.1. NCBI lineage: Eukaryota > Metazoa > Chordata > Actinopteri > Beryciformes > Melamphaidae > Poromitra > Poromitra crassiceps. The sequence continues at coordinate 18,312,517 of NC_139632.1, forward strand.
GTCTCAAGCCACAACTCACTTCCATTAGGAACACACTAACAGTCATTCATTATTGTACTCAATCAATTTGGGCCTATTATGTGGGTGGCAGCCAGGCCTATTTATCCTATGCTTGTTTATTCCAGGGGCTCATGAAAGACTTGAGAGTAATACAGAGTAGACTAATAATGATGGACAATCTAATTATAATAATTAATTATTCAAGTTTCATACTTTGCTACATTTCATCACTGACAGTTTTCCATTAAGTCAGCAATCATTTTTCTTTTGATAGGATAGAGACAATTCCTTGAAGAGTTTTGTTTATTTCCAAAAGAGTGTGTTTATTGTGTGTGTGTGTGTGCGTGTGTGTGTGTGTGTGTGTGTGTGTGTGGGGGGGGGGGGGACATTAACATTGAGTGCCAGCCACTTTTGGAGAACGGACGCTCCCAGTGACAGAGTTTCAGAGCGTTTTCAGTGATTTCTTGAGGCCCACAGAATATTGTGTGATATTACTATGTAAACACCGAACACGGACAAAGAACGATGAGACTCTCTTCTATCATCTGCAAAAAAAAGTTTATTGATGCCATTTTCCGTTCTTTAGTTATCAGCCGGAGAAGATAGGTCAAAAACAGAAAAAATTGGCGTTTCCATCTAGAAGCTGAGATATTGAGCCTTTTGTGAAATATAGCATTTCAAGCAAATCACTGACTCTGAAACTAATATTTTCTGACCTGAAACATCTGAACAGTAATTTCCTTCAATATAACAGCACCCCCACCCCCCCCCCCCCCCTCTACTGCAAACTCCTCCTCCGTGAGGTGGGTGTGTCTCTGGTGGCTCTGCTCGCTCTGAGTGCTGCTTGTGTCAGGCGAGTCTCTGCTGCCTGGATGGCGGCCGCTCGTCGCGGCAGTCTGGATCGGGCTCGCTCGTTTCTCGGTTGTGAACTGTTTAGCTGCGTCCAAATCTGGGCTTTCTGCTGCCCTGCGTGCCCCACCCCCCTCCTCCTCCTCCATGGGAGTGTCTCTGGGGCTGTGCTGCGTTTGCTCTCGCTCTGCTTTTGCTCCGTCTGCACTGAAAAGTGCGCTGCATCCCCCCGCTTTTTCACAGCCTGTCGCCGGCTCCCAGCTGATAATAATGTAACTTTTCAGAAAGACGCTGGTGTTGGCAACTAAATCATATGGAGGGACTATCGCAACGGAGACGGAGGGGCTCAATTGTGGCAGGCAGCAGATTGACTGCTGTTCACAGGCACAGCTAACGTTATGCTTCATGCATATCGATGCGATTTCCGTTTCCTCATGACTTCTTCTCTCTTTTCTCCTGGCCTTTCTCTAATCTGGAGAGCACTGTCGCCACCTAATGGGTCGGTAAAATAGCTTTTACACATTCAACATGCCCCAAAATTTTACAGGAGATGGATCTGGCTTTGATCCACGTCCCACCGTCAAAAAACGCAATTGACGACTTTAGTTGTCATTGGCACTCAACGTTACTAAAGCAATTGACGACTTTACTCGTCCGTGGCACTCAATGAGTTTAAAAAAAACGTTCAACATCAAATATCTCTAAACTGGACAAATATCTGTTTGCTAGCCAAGGACTTAAGTTACCATCTATCCTTTCCAAAAGAGAAAAAACACAAGTAACACTTGTGGCTTTGCTCTCCATTACTTGTGGGCAGCACACGAGTGTCACAGTGGAGTACCCAAACCAAACACCCATCTGTCTGTCTGTCTGTCTCAGTCAGCCAGCCATGTGGACAGGACAACTGTCATAAATAGGTCAGCCATGTGTGGCAGCCATGGCATGTGGGCACTGGCAGCCAGCCTTTTAAATGGACATTCTCTCTTTAAACCTCCTTGAACAGACTGTCAGTCAACCAGCAGCACCCGTTCACCCGCCCCCCCCCCCCCACACACACACACACACACACACACACACACACACACACACACACATCCACAGGTAGCCTCTTGGGCCACTTGCACAACTTCAGCAGCGACGAGAAGTGACAGAACAACATGAACGATACAACATAATTGGGGGAACTGGGAGATCCGATGGATTGTTTGTGCTCAGTGATTGAATGGATCAAGCTCTTAATGTGTCCCTGTCCAAAGCTTTTGGAAGGAGAAGCAATTAATTTGTTATTACGAGGTCACTGCCCTTGATTGGGTCTGGCGATTACTGGTAAATTGATGGAATAAGGCAATCCTGTTTGGAAGAGAGTTAGGGCCATTTAGCTACAAGATTTGTGTCCTTGAAAGCCTCTGTGTAATGTAATGACTTAGAAACAACCAGTATTCTATCACCCTCTATAGAGTGGCTCTTTGTCAACTGCTCTGAGCCTTGATTGTTTGAATATGCATGGCATCTGTTCAACCTATTACTGTATAATAGGCTTCCATTATTCCTGTGAAATGGAGAATTGCGACTATTATAATACAGAAGACTTCAGTATTTTCCCTCTTTCTGTATTAATTCAGCATGATGGACCCCCCACTGTTACACATCACTGTTACACATTTGTATAATCAATGACAATTTGTCAATTCATGGCCTCATCTTACTATAGTTGTATATAAATAAACAAACAAACAATGGGTAATTTAAGTGGAATAGTGCACCGCAGGAATGAGTCTGGAAGACTTGGATATTAGCACTTCCGGTTCCTACGTGTAAAAGTCAATGGGATTTTTGTATGGAGATTTTGGTTAAATGCTTGAAATAAGCTCTGTGGTTAACCAAAGTTTATGAAACAGTGAACTTGTGTCCAGCAAGACAACAGCAACACAAAGTTCAGAAATTCCCATACAAAAACCCCATTGACTTTTACATGTAGGAACCAGAAAGTGCAGGGGCTTCTGGGTAAGCCTATAAATACGTCGTCCCTGCGGTACTCAAAAATCTCCCCTTCTTCTTGGGAAAATACTGCACTTCATCTCCCATTGTTACATGGTCACTGTGTTAGGCAACTCAACTTCAATTCTTGTATAGGCCCTTTTCACTGCAACCGGTTTGAAGTGCTAAAGCAGGAAGTAAAGCAGGTCTAACCAATAACATCAATGAGGTGCCCTGGCACTGGAACACCTAAATATAATGGAACCACCATTGATGGTATTGGTTACATCTGCTTTACTTCCTGCATTACCACTGGATGCTGTGAAAAGTGTCTATACTCGGAGGAATCTTGAATGCAGATGCGACGCTGCACGCTGCATTTGCCGTGAACCCAAAGAAAATACAACTGCTAATAGAATGTCTATGTACGACAGAAGCTTGGACTTTGCACCTCCTCGATGGAGACATGGGACAGAAAGTCATCGTGAGGTGGGAGGTGAGCGTGATCTGTATCTCTCTTGGCATCTACTTCTTGCTTGGCTGGCCTCTTTGCCCTGTCTGTCACCAGCCATCACTTCAACCAGGCATACGTATATCCAAAGCCAATTGGCTTGGCTCTCCCTCACTCTCTGCCACATTCAGAGAGGTGGAGACGGAGGCTGTCAGGCTGACAATTTGCCACATTGCACGCTTACAGTTCTTTGCACTCACATCATCACACACACACACAGACACACACACACACACACACACACACACACACAACACAATGTACATGTTCCAATTTACATAGGCAAACGAACGAGTGCACACAGAGATACAGACGCAGGCGGACAGGCATGCATATTCTCTCTCTCTCTCTCTCTCTCTCTCTCTCTCACACACACACACACACACACACACACTCCTCTGCAGAGACGTGTGTGTGAATATGAAAAGGTCAGGGAGTTATGTCTTCAGGGAGTCCATTTGTTTACCAGCACATCTGGTTGGAGAGCAGCAAAAGATCAAGGTGGAAGGGAAGAAGGAAACGTCCTGACTGAGTGTCTCATATCTCTGATGCTGCAGAAGACAGAAACACTCAAATCTATATTCTGACGCCGGCATTGTCCTTGCCCTTATTGGCCCCTAAGAGCAGAGACACTGGTGAAGGTGAAGTATCACACAAGCCTGTATACTCTGCTGGAGCCACAGCCATAATCCTGTCAGGAGCCCACAGGCTCTCCGTGTCCTTCTCATCGGCTTCATTAAAGGGATCCCTGTCCTTTAGACTGTCTGCTGCCTGCTAATCAACCAGGCCAATTACAACCAGTTATCTGGTGTCCACAAGCATCTGAGAGGGCTCACACACACATGCATCACTCTGTCCTCTCACTTCCTTCCTTCCTTCCACCACTGAGCCCTGGTTTCATGCACAGGCTTACAGGGGCTCAGCCCCGGGGCCCAGGACGTGAAGGGGCCCGACGCTCGGAGGCAAGACGAAATCGGGGTGTGGGGGGAATGTGTCGTTTGCATGTTTTCGTGGACCCCTTTGTCCATTTCTGATGTCTGGATTCAGAGCGGAGTGGGACATCGTCTTCCTGCTTGTTATCTCTGCTCTGAAGTGGAAAAGTATGCGTGCATGCACTCACATATGCGTGCATTATGTGTGAGAGAGATGGATATTGATCTACAGTGAGCCTGTACTGAATGTCCCAATCAATGTGGAGAGCATCAAAACGAGCTAAATGTATTTTCCAAGATCTGATGGTTGTAGTTGTTTCCCCACTCCCAGTGGTTTTCTGTAGCAAGATTTGTCTTTAAGCTCTTTGGGTGTTTATTATCTGCTCTAGATTTCCAACCTTTTGTACACAAATATGGGGAGGACCCAAATACATGCACCTAAGTCCTCCACAAACCTAGGGAAAATGCACTATGGCATTATTGTATGCAAATTAAGCGTGGCTGATGTTTGTGCAGGTTGAACGGGGTAATGGTTGAGTCATGATGGTGTCGGGGGGGTTCATAAAAGTCATAAGGGGGGTCCTTGAAAAAGTCTTTAATCTTTAATCTGGCCTGACCACCAGGAAAGTGAGAAATGGTATCTGCATGTGAGTAGCCTTTGATATAGGAGTCAGCAGGACAGGTCACCAGAATAAAACAATAATAATAAAACAACGTACGTTTCTGCAATCGGCGGATAAATCGAATGTCAACGTTTCTAAAGCAAAAATCATATCCACCTTATTTCTAGCTGCCATGATGCCTTACGTGAAATATGGGTGCTTCTTCCGGTGTAATCCTCCCTTTGTTTCAAATTCACGTTGCGATCGTACATTATGCTATAACTGCTTTGCAGACACGTCAAATGCCAACATTTTATTCTGGCGGCTGAAGTCAAACGGAGCGCTGCAGCAACAGGAGCGCACCACGTTGTGTACCGGTAACTATATCCAGCGCTGTGTGTCGCCATAGAGATTCATTTCTCAAACTTTTTACATGATTGGTGAGGGCTAGAGTTTCAGACGGAAATCTAACACTGCCCTCCAGGTCCCTTAAGGAAGACGTCTGAATAGGAATGTGCGAGCGGGCGACCGAGCAGTGTGCCGGTGTTGCTGGATTCACATCTATTCATAATTCATCACTCGGCAGCAGCGAGGTGGAGAAAGTTCTGTCCGTGTAATAAACCACGAAGAGACATCTTTGGAAGGCACTGTGATGGGACCAGGCAGATCAACCTCCGTAAGGTCCCAGGTGAAAACTACATATGTTATGAGCAGAAACAGATGGACGGGCTGGAGCAATCTGTCTGTTTCACATCATATTAGATCCGACAGCAGTCCAGACATTAGCTGACCGAGCCACTGTCAGGCAAGTCTGTGCTATTGTCAAAAGCCTAATTAGACAGCTTCCCAGCGTTAGCAGCTAAGGCTCTTAGAGATGATACAGCGCTTCAGCTCAAACAAGAGCAATTTAAGACCACATGGGACTAATTTTTTTTTTAAACAGTCAGTCCTGAGCAAGCGCAGGCAAACCAGACAGAGGATTGAGGAATCACCAGTGAAGCGCCTCACTGGACACACTGTCACGTCACTGTGAACTTGGCAGGACAGAAAGAGTTGATTATTTTACAGGCAATCAATGTAGCTTGGCAGTTCTACGGCTGCTTCTAAGGACCAAACCCGGTGGTACAGACATTTTAAATCATATATTTGAAATGTAAACATATGAGGCCAATAAATCAGTTATAACTCAGTCGAGGGAAATATAATACAGAAATCCTTCAGCAGGTTGATACTGTACCACAGACATTTTTGGAGGACAGTAGCAGTAATTCAAGACGATGACAGACAGCTCACTGCACTCGCTCGGCTCAACTTGTCCAAGTTACTGAAATAGACAAGACTAAGAAAAGGAACCTTGAAAAGTAAAAAAAAAAAAAAAAAAAAGGGAAGGGAAGGGAAGGGAAGGGAAGGGAAGGGAAAGAAAAAATGCGTATCAACTCCCCTAAAAATGGTAAATGGAGTCATGTGGGTTAAGCAAGTTTGCAGAGGCTTTCCACCTTCAAAACTTCCATTATCAGCTCCTGCGGCAAATGAACACACTAAATAACACAAGGTCAGTGGAAATCGAACTTCCTCGTGCTCAACTTCAAACGCGTGCAGCTTGGCTTCTGATGACACAGTGTGGAGGTGACTTTGGTTGTCAGGGGGGATACTGGTCCTGCGGCAGCCCGGCCGCCTGCAGCTGTGACACAACGCTGATGTGGAGCGGAGCAGGAAACACGGGTAGTGACGAGGGGGGAGGGAGGAGGGACCACTGGGAGAGGGGAGGCGGGGTGGGATGTGATGTCAGAGGCAGGGGTGAAGGTACGCTGAAGATGGGACAGAGGTCAGGACCAGGGGAGAGGTGGACATACTAAGGTCTTGTGAATGATAGCATTGAAGCACATGTGGAGAAGGATAAGAGAGGGGAGAAGCCAGCCAAGAGTTAGAGGTTTAGCAGAGTTAGAGAGGTGCTGGGCAGACAGACAGACAGACAGACAGACAGACAGACAGACAGACAGACAGACAGACAGATGATTCCCAAAACTGTGGGCCGTGGAGGTACTGCAGGTGGGCCGCGAGTGGTCTGCAAACACTCCCGATTTTCACGGGCAATCAAATGGCTCTACCAGGGTCATTTTTAAAGTCACAGTGGAGATCCTGTTATCATAATATGCTAGCTTGTCGGGAAGGCGGGTAAATAACGCTCCAAACCTAGGTTCAATTTGAGTCCCTTGACCTCTCAACTCAATTGATCTGAATGAAAATAGGTTCAGTGGGTACCCACGAGTCTCCCCTTTACAGATAAGGTAGCATTTTTCACAGCTTAGCATTAATAGCTTGTGGATTGATTTCTTCTGTTATTGCTCATCACATTTTGTCCCAACAAATGTGTTATGCATGCAAATACTTCTGATGAGTAAGGGGGGAGAACATGTTGGCAATGTCCTTTGGGGTATTTTGCCTACCCCCTAGGGAGATAACTTGCAAACTGAGTGAGTCTCACAGTCACATGACCGTCACCAGACTTTGTTTGTAAGACGTGGCAAAAATGATCATCTGCTAATCATACAGAGACTATATTAGACCTTCTGATGGTGCAATCACCCAAACGGAGGCCAGGCCATTTTGCTTGCAGCTCTAGACCTGTGTTCCGCTCAGTCTGTCTGTACTGTCACACGATGCTGGCTGGCTTATCAGTCTTGCTGACCTCCCCTTCCCTCTCCTTATCCTCCTCTTCAGCACTGCGTGGGCTCTTTGTCATTGTCACAGAAATGGAGGAATCCGAGTGCTGCGGTCCCACTGGAGGCCTTTGTTTGTCATGTCTGTAGACAGTCTGATTAAAGCCTCCTCCTGCACACAGGGTCTGATTGAGTTTTCACAATGACTTTGCTGTTCAGAACTATCCCACTCAAAGCAGGTGTTCGCAATCTCAGGTGCGCTGTCATGAGTTAGAGCAAAGGTGCCCAGACTTTTCAGCCCCTGACCCCCAAAATAACGGTGCCAGAGAGGCTCACGAGCCCCGCTTTCCCCACAGGTGGTTGAAGCATACAAACGTTTGTGCGTACAATGCACTAAATAGAGTAAACACGATAAACAAAACCTTTAACAATTATGGTTAAAATGTGCAGTTTTTTAAAGTTGTTTTTACATTGTATTTCACAGATTCTGTACTTCACACATTATTTAGGTCAATTTCACACAATCTGGACATCATCTCGCAAACCCCCCCCCCCCCCCCCCCCCCTCGCCAGTGTCCCGCGGCCCCCCGGGGGGTCCCGACCCCTACTTTGGGAACCACTGAGTTAGAGGTGCATTTTCCTCTTTCTCTCTGGGTTCACAGTAGATTATGTGAGAGCTACACATGAACTGATCAACATTAGAATGAGCTTTTGGTCTTATGTTAGAACAAAAATAGCATTTCTCAAAAAGTGGGGCACATCCGGAATGTAAAAATAACAATATCCACAAGTGTCCCTGACCAATAATGATCCCAGTCTGAGTCTGACACACATGGTGGCTCGGGCCAAGGATTATAGCATAATAACATGATGATGAAATGTACGGGGGCCATCCAGCTCTGTCAATGTTCTGCTCTATTGTCCATATTTCAGCTGAGCCTGTTTATATGGCCTAGTTCACTGTCCCACCCTCTAATCCTGTGCCCACTCCCCATCTCTCCAACACGGACTTTTAATCTCACTGCTGCCAAGACAGCAAGCTCTGACTTGGGGGGGGCGGCTGGCAGCCTGAGATGACATTTGCAAGGGGAAAAGCAGTGGGACAAATCATTAAGCAAATATTTCAATTAAATTTCTTTCTCTTGTAGCTCCAGCGTACATGATTTATAGTTTATACATTATTGAGTAGTAGTAGTAAGAGCAACAGTAAATAAGTAAATCAGGGTCACACCCTCACACACACACACACACACACACACACACACACACACACACACACACACACACACACACACACACACACACACACATAGACTATGTGTATATGTGTGCATGCATTTTGTGCATAATAATATGTTTTCTTTCCCGCCAACCTCAGCCTGTGTGAGAATGTGAGAATTGCAAGGTCTGCGATCCTGGCATAATTAGCCAAGAGAGTGTTAATTACAGGAAGAGCGCTAAGGCAATTAGGATCTCAAGCAACAACACTGGCACTGTCTCTCTTCTCACGACACAGAGGGAGAGAGAGAGCACAAGAGAGACAGAGAGAGAGAGAGAGAGAGAGAGAGAGAGCACAAGAGAGACGGAGAGAGAGAGAGAGAGAGAGAGAGAGAGAGAGAGTCGCTCTGCACGCACATCACTGATGATTAACACTTGATTAATCTTCCAACACCAGCGTCACACTCTCTGCTCTGCGTTCAGTGGAGTGATTACACCTATAATATAAGCATTTAAAAGAAGCGAGATAATCAGTCATTTCTTAATACGGGGTAGCCGACACAAATGTATTCATTTCTTTTTCATTTTCTTTTTACGGCCCGCTAAATAATGAGCGGATGTTTGGCTGAAAAGGAGTGTTTATAGCTGTGAAGTGAAGTATAGTGAGCGGGAGGTTCTGTATCTGTGCCATGTCTTCTGAGGGAGATCAGCTAATGCAATGCTGAGAGACTTGTTTAAAAAGAGTCAAGTCAAGAAGGCACGTTTTTGAAGGGAGGAAGAGGAGACAGAAAAACAATGAAAGCACGGCGGCGCTGACCGTGAAATATACACACACACACACACACACACACACACACACACACACACACACACACACACACACAGACACACACACACACACACACACACACAAATGACAAATTGACAAAAGAAAAGAGAGTACTGAGTCGTACTGACAGTTGCCATTAGGAAGCAAGGTGATGTGCAAAAAATGGACAAATTGAAGGGGAGGAAGGCTGGAGAGATTGTTTTAAGGAGCGACAGATGAAAAAAGAAGTCAGCGATGTGAGATGGTTTAGAGAAGGTGATGCAGGATTATACCACTTGACAGAACCATGGAAGACAGCATACGAAAGTGAGGCAGCACTTCAGAGAAACAGATGTGTGCAGACTACAAAGACATGCGTGTGTATGTGCGTGTGTGTGTGTGTGTGTGTTGGTGTGTGTGTGTGTGTGTGTGTGTGTGTGTGTGTGTGTGTGTGTGTGTGTGTGTGTGTGTGTGTGTGTGTGTGTGTGTGTGTGCATGCGGGCGTGTGTATGTGCGTGCGTGCGTGCGTGTGTGTGTGAGAGAGATTGGATGGGTGGTTGACAGGTGCACACTCTTGCCTCTCTGGTGTAAATCTCAACTCAACATTGCTGCTATGATAAAACTCTAATAGACTAATAGGGGTCCCCCTATGGTGTTTGCAGAATCAAGGTAGCTAAATAATTGTATAGAAATGCATAGCCTCCTGTAACCTACTGCACATTACATTAGATAGGTTGTAGTGGTGCCGGGGGTCACTGTAGGCTACTGGTTAGACTGAGCGGGCTGTAACTTTCGCGTAACTAGGTCAGTTGTGAGGGCACAGAAGGTAGATACGTCATATGACTGAAGATGGGTAAAATTTCCGATGTATCTTGCACATTCTATGGCCGGCCAAGTGTTAAAATTGTCATGTCATGGTGTCTGGGTCATTTATAAACAAAATTAATTCTGGTTGTTTCTATCGATGTTATTTTGTAAGGCTTTTTTTTGGTGGGGGGGGGCATTTTTTCCTTTATTTAGATAGGACAGTAGGCAGACAGGAAAGGTGGGGAGAGAGAGGGGAGACATGCGGCAATGGACCTCGGGTGGGATTTGAACCCGCGTCTGCCGCGTGAAGGACTGAGCCTCCGTGGTATGCATGCCACCAGGTGAGTTACCAGGACACACTTGTACTGCTATCTTACATTGAAGGTAGCGGCGAGTGGCTTGCGCTTTCCCCACGAAAGGGGCGGGGGCGGACGTGCCGGTGTCATGCCGAGTTTTGCACCCCCGCCGAGAATTGCACCCCACCATATTTGGGGGCTGTTTTAACTTAAAAACAGGGATGCAAATCTCGGCAGGTACAAACCGCCGAGATTTGCACCTCCCTCCATAAAGCCAGGAGAGATCCCCAGGTCTCGAGGTCATCTGTACCCAGATTTTTAAGCACCAAAGTCGGCTTCCATGAGGCAGAAGAGAGCCCCAAGCATGGAAGTCACCTCCACGCGGATCTAATGCATCAAAGTCGGTCTCCTGAGGCAGGACAGACCCCTGGCTTGGAGATCACGTCTACCCAGATAATTATATAATTTTTGAACAGTTAAGTTTCCGTATAAATCATTACAATATGCTCCCGGAAGGTGGGGATGCAATTCTCGGCGGGGGTGCAAAACTCGGCATGACACCGGTCTGGTGTATGGCTCTGCGGGGAGCTAACACTGAGCTGTGGCAAACGACAGACGTTTTCAGCTCTCTGCGATGATCGCTTTAGCGAGGGAAAACAGAAGGGCAGATTAAAGACGAAGAGCGGGAGCGTAGAGTGACTCACGCAGCGGCTCCCCCTAAAGGCCTCCAGGAGGAAGAGAAGGAACGAGGGATGAAGAGGGGCAGATGTAGAGTCACCGAGGAGGAGGACTAATCCGCTCTCTCAGTGTCCGCGTTCTCTCAACTCTCCTTTTCATACAAAATGTTTGATCTCTGGAATAGCTTGCGGATATAATGCAGACGAAAGGCAAAGATGGGAGCCGCAAACATCCCATAAGTAAGGGATAATGTATATTGAGGCGGTGATTACGGGGGAAATAATGACCGACAGGTGGATTGAGCCCGACGCGCCAGCGGAGGGCTTAATCGTTCACCTGAAGGTCATTATTTCCCATTAGAACACGGCTCTCTCGAATACTCGATTCTGATTGGTCAATCAACAATATTCACCGGTCATTATTTCTCGACAACCGACCGCTGCTCTGCCACACCTGGATTAATCAGTTGGTAAGAGCATTTTGTCCGCAGACGCTACTAATTAGGCCAACCAGTTGCAGCTGTGGTGTCTTGTGTGCCAATTACGAATGAAACCACTTTGTGTTGAAAACGCTATTAAAAAATCTATTTGAATAATTCTTTTTGTCAGATTATTGAATGATTTAGTTGTAGGCCGTGTTCTAAGCGGGATAATGTATACTGAGCCGGTGATTACTGGAAATAATGACCTTCAGGTGAATATTAAGCCCTCCGCTGCGCGTCGGGCTAAATCATTCACCTGTCGGTCATTATTTCCACAGTAATCACCGGCTCAGTATACATTATCCCTTACGTAATCACCGCCTCAATATACATTATCCCGCTTAGAACACGGCCTACAACTAAATCATTCAATAATCTGACAAAAATAATTATTCAAATAGATTTTTTAATAGCATTTTCAACGACAAAGCGGTTTCATTCGTAATTGGCACACAAGACACCACAGCTGCAACTGGTTGGCCTAATTAGTAGTGTCTTGCTGACAAAAAGCTCTTATCAACTGATTAATCCAGGTGTGGCAGAGCAGCGGTCGGTTGTCGAGAAATAATGACCGGTGAATATTGTTGATTGACCAATCAGAATCGAGTATTCAAGAGAGCCGTGTTCTAAAATACAATATACCATGGCAGGAAGGACCCATCTAAGATGCCAGACTGCCAGTGTCAGGACCGGCCAATCAGTGTCCTCAAAGGGGATCATCATGTCGTGCCACCTCACCAGTATATAGTCTGAGGCTGACAATGATATCCTGGCCTTTTGTCTAGCATGCTAAGGGCCTCTGGAAAGTCTCTCTATGTACCGCTGTGGGCCACGGCTAATTGGGCCCTGCCTGCACATCAAACATAGATCTCTTCTGACATCACACAGGAGCCCAGCACTGGATGTACTGGGATAAAAAGGGCATGCTGGATGGAGCCAGACACACACACACACGCACGCACGCACGCGCGTACACACACACACACACACACACACACACACCAAAAAGCACATCCATAGAAACAGACACAACCGCAAATCCATTCTGGCGCACAAATGATTAACAGGCTCTTTTGAAACACTTTGCACTGACATGGCTAACATCACGCTGCCTTCAGCACGCAGAGACAGGCGAGAGATCCATCTAAAGTGGTTCTGATGAGCCGATTCAAAGTGAGACAAAAGAGGGAGGCGGAGGCAGAGGAGAACGCGCTCGGTCTTTGAGAGATCCAAAGCGATGAGACATTGATATATTATAAGGGGCAGAGGGAAGTGAAGGCAGGCGCTGTTGTGCTGGAACAGAGATATGGGATGAGTTAACTTCTGACAGCCTACTGTCATGCAGACGGGCCCATCCGCGCCTCTCACGTTTTTCAAAAAAAGAAAAAAGAAGAACGATCAAAAAGATGAATAATTCATCCCCTAACCAATGATAGGCTCGGGAGAGGAGTGAAGCGGCAGCCGCCATCCATCGTCGCCCTGCCTGCGACGACGCTGGCCCTCATGATCAATTCATGGCACGTCCCTGATTGTCCAGAAGAGACGTGTCCTCTTCACCTCAAAGTGCGGCAAGTAACACAAAGAAGAGACAGTACATCCTGTCAAACAGAGAGGAGGCAACAGGGGGGACATCAAATAGACGTAGACTTGATTTGTGCACACATTCGCATGCCCGCCGCGCGCACACGCACGCAGCGGCTCACCAGAGATATTCATAGACACCGAGAAAAACACGTCCACAGATTCAGATCCATACCGACAAACAGAACTCTACACTTGTGTAGCAGCACGCAACAACCACGCCTCCACATATATGAAAATGTGGCAGTCAATGTGGAGAGCAGAGTATAGAGCCGCTATAGTCCTCCAAACAAAGGAAGAGGAACTCGCCACAGCCACAGCTTTGAGTTTCAGTTGTTGTCAGTTCAAAGCGACGATCCTCAGCAGACGACTTCTGATCAAACATTTCTGACAGGCAAACCGAATCCATATGCTCCCCAAAGAGCAGAAGGAGGAAGAGGAAGAAGACGCAGCTGCGCAGGAAGGAGGAACAGTCTGTTAAGGACACAATCTCATCACACTCATCTGTCACTTTTACATACGGATACATACGGCGAGCGGCAGATTTATGAATTCAAATGATGCAGGGAAGGAAGAAAAAGATTTTCCTTCCCGCTTTGACATCCTTTTAAAATGACAGGTTGGAGGCATCTGCCTAAAAATAAATGGCCCCTTTGCTGGGGAGGCAGAAAGAGATTGGTTTGCTTCACACACAGCAGCGCCACATGCATGCACTGACACACACATACACACGCGCCCGCGCGCACACACACATGCACACACACACGCACAAACACAATAAGCGCATAATAATGATGTTAGTTGTGCATAATGAATATCAATCTTCATCATAGCCCTCCAACACAAAACATCATTAAGCCCTATTCAAACTGGATTAGCATTACTAAGGGAGGTCCTGTAATTCTAATTATACCCAACAACAGAATCCCTAAATTTAATCCAGTACAAATCTGAGGTGTATGTCTGTTATTTGGACAAATTCTGGGAGTAAAACATCCAGATTGAATTTGAAACCACTTCTGTTTCTCAACAAACTTGTCAGCTGTTAATAGCGATCCAGTTCAAACGATCATCTCCATAATGTAATAACGGCATTAGATTTTGGCATCTGACAGATTGTCATGACACATGCAAGCTGGAGCTGCTGGCTCAAATGATCTAATGAAGGAGGTATTGCAGGAAATTGACCTCAGTGACCTCAGTGCAAATCCATAAGCCAACAACAACACACTGCGATGCCGATGACCCAGTTTAAAGAAAACCTAAATCTGGAAAGTTGATGTTATTTATCTCTTCCCATTTAGTAGGTAAGTAGTGGGCTCTCAGCCTATAGAGCGTCTGTTTCTGCAAAAGAAAATGTTTGTTGCCAATAGTAAGCATTGCTTGTGTGAATAATCAGGGTGTCAATACAACAAGGTGTAGATCATTATGTTTTACATCCAGCCTATAGACGGTTTTAATTTGACAACAAAAACATTCTAAATTGAACCCCCGCTCACTTCCTCTTGCAGTGTTTGCTATGGACATAAAAGAAAAAAAAACATTCAAGTGCAGGACTGACCATTCCGTGAAAACCGTCTATAAGCCTTCATTTGTGTGAAATCACAGAAATATGATATTGAGGTTAAATGTAAAAAACAATAACATTACAGGCAGTGATGTGATGTTGTGGTAAATAAAAAGGTAAGTAAAACTACCGTAAATTCCGGACTATAAGCCGCGGCTTTTTTCCCGTTTTTTGGCCCCTGCGGCTTATATAACGGTGCGTCTTATCTATGGATTTTTTCAGAAAAAAAAAAAAAAAAAAAAAAAAATCTCTCTTTTTTAGCACTCTTTCTAACTATAAATCCACTTCTGTTTTAATTTCCTCTCTTGCCCTCTTTTCACCACACCGCGGACACTGTGTGCACTGTAAAAATAAACAACGGTGGTGTTGTGTTATGTTGTTTTGTTGAAATGTTGTAATACGGTAAATGGGAGCTTCCTCAAACAGCCATCTCTTCCCGACAATCCCCTCTGTGCGTGACCACTTACATATGGTAATTACGGTAAGCAAACGGCCACTCGGGCAACAACTCCCTCCCCCGACTACCAGGAGAAAATCACAAACTTCGGCGAATTCACACAAAGGAAGATCAAGGAATATTCACAACAAGACGAGCAGTAGAAGCAACACTCTCACTTACCATGGGGAAGGTACGCAGAAATTCACACGAGGCAGCTTTCAAGTTGAAAGCAGTCAATCTCGCATTAAAAGAGAGCAGCCGCCGATCAAACAGAGCAGCCGCGCGTAACCTGGGCAAAAGGGACTGTCCGTCCGGGGGAGAACTACTGAACAACTCCCTCCCGACTATCAGGAGAAAATCACAAACTTCGGCGAATTCACACAAAGGAAGATCACGGAATATTATAGGAGTGTGAAAACATCCACAATTACCAACGGGTTCCAAAACGCTGGACTGCTGCGGGATGAAGAGGATGACGCCACGGGGACTGCCCCCTAGTCCGATACCTCACGAGTCCGATACCTCACGAGTCCGACACCTCATGGTTTTGGGTTAGGGTCTGGGGGAGGTTAGGTTTAGGCGTGGGGGTGGGAGAGGTTAGGTTTTGGGTTAGGGTCTGGGGGATGTTAGGTTTAGGCGTGGGGGTGGGAGAGGTTAGGTTTTGGGTTAGGGTCTGGGGGAAGTTAGCCTCTTTTTTCGGACTCGTGAGGTGTCGGACTCGTGAGGTATCGGACTCGTGCCATGGCACCTGAAGGAGAGAGGAGAGTGGTTGACGAAGCCACCCTGAACCTGTTCGTTTCCGACACTGAAGATGAGGACTTTGGTGGTTTCAGTACGCAGGAAGAAGAGGAAGACGAGGATTAGTGACTTGACTTCTCTGGTTACAGGTTTGCTGCACATATACGGTAGCCTATTGTTGTGTGATTTTGTCTGGGGATTAGTGACCTGACTTTTGTTTTGTTTTGTTGAAATGTTAATAAATGGGAGCTTCCCCAAACAGCGATCTCTTTCCCGACATTCCTCTCTGTGCACGAACCCTTTCATATGGTAATTAAACATCAAAACACCCGCGGCTTATAGTCCGGTGCGGCTTATAGAAGAAAAAAATAGTCAATTTTGGTCCCGCGGCTTATACACCGGTGCGTCTTATAGTCCGGAATTTACGGTATATGACTTCTAGTTCACCATCCACTAATATAAACAAACCAATTTGATTTTCAGGAAGAAAAACAACAATTTAATCTTCAGTGTGATACTGCTTACTGTGATGTATAGGCCTAGCATACAGTAAATCCTCCTCATGCAGGCTTATGTCAGACTCAGAAGATGGTCAAACTGAGTTGAGGTGTGTTCAGCCGCCACCACATCCCTGATCACAGCACCTCTCCCAGTGAAACTAATCCACTTCAAATAAGACTTCACTCCACCGGCATCCTGCTGGCGTTTTGAGAGAGGATCACTGATTTGCAATCACACATGGCGGCGCACTAAGAACAGGCTTCAAATGCCAGTCCACACACTACGCTGCGGAGACATCTCTCTTCTTCAACAAAGTAAACAAGCTAGAAAACCTGCAGGCAGGCAAGCCTGCATAATAAACATAGTCATAGCTGCTGCTGCTGCGCGGTGAGTCGTGGCCGGGCATTTTGAGCAATGAGAGGAAGAAGAAGTAGAAGAAGAGGAGGAAGTAGAGTTCTCAACGGGCCTGAAAATTCAAACCCGACCCGGCCCTAGTAAGTTGAAGCCTGAGCCCAACCCAAACAAACGAATTAGCAAAATAATTCGGCCCAAGCCCGTCAGGCTTCGTTGGGCTCAGGCTGAAACTCGGAATGCTAAGCTGTGTGTGTGTGTGTGCATGCATGCATGTGTGCATGCATGTGTGCATGCATGTGTGCATGCATGCACACATCGTCGCCTCCATCGTCACATGCATATGATCATTTCCTGTGTCCACTACAGTAGGTGGCACTAGAGAACACCCACCAATTATATGTCATGTTGCTGTAGTATGTGTAGTACAGACGACACCATGTAAATTGAATGTAAATCGGATGCGGTTTGTCACATGACTTCCTGTTGCCAGTAGGTGGCGCTATGACTATAACAGGATATTGGCATGTAGCATACTTCATCTATCATGGCAGCTACATTTTGTCCTTTTTTTCATAAACATTCAAGCTTTATTTAGCAAGGATTTGCAGTATAGCTGTTTACAGTACCGTTTACAGGAAAACATTTTGACGCACCGTGGGCTCAATTTTTGATAATTAAAAAATATGCTTAATTCTTTTGTTTAGGACAGTCTGACGCGATGCAGATGTGAAAGTTTGGTGTAAATTGAACAATAAATGTGGGAGGAGTAGGGTTTAATTAGTTTTACAGTTTTTGCACAAAAACAGTGATGGATTTCATCATTCCTGCCATTTCGAATCATCTCAACATTTCTCCTCATTTGGGCCTACATTTTGGTGAAAGTTGCAGAGCTCTAGCACGTTTGATTGATTTGTTATGAATTTTCAAAGTTTGAAAGTTTAGACGGTTGCTGTAGCGCCACCATCAGGAGTATTGGCCCCCAATTCTCGTTGAAGTTTGGCATGGGACTGGACCTTTGTGCAAAGTTTGGGTTATTTTCATGCATGGGAAGAGTTCCTCGGAAGAAAAGGAATAATAAAGGCAAATACAAGTCGTGTCCGGCAGCAGAGCTGGCCCGGCCACTAATTAAAGCTGCATTCAGCAATGTTTTTGTGTTAAAATAAGTGTTAAACGGCTCTATGACAGCAATCACTGAATGATATTGTGTTTTGTCAGTAACTTGGAACCCCCAACTACCCCACTGTCCTCTGTCTCTCTCCTGTAGTCCTGCATGCAGGGCGGACGTATCTCCGTGACCGGGGTGAAAACATACATAGTTCTTTAGAGGTATCGCGATCTGACTTTCCGTTTCACAGAAAATTTCGACATTTCTCTGATTGGATAAAAATTTGGCGTCGACCTCCCACTATCCAATCAGAGAAATGTTGAAATTCTCTGGGAAAAGGAAGGTCAGATCCCGATGCCCCTAAAATAACTATTATGTATGTTTTCACCCAGAATCCAACGCCGTCATCCGTGAGTCTCTTACTGACCAAACACTCTATTTCTGCCTGTCAGAATATAGAGCCATTTAACAACACTTATTTAAACACAGAAACATGGCTGAATGCAGCTCTAACCAAGGAAGCAACACAGAAAGCAAAGTAGGCATGAAAAAGAAACGATGCCAAGAAAGCCAGCAAGCAAGAATGAACAAGCAACCCACTGATCGGTTTAATCTCTTCCACTGTCTCCACTTCATGAAAATGATTTGATCACCTGATTATCGATTTTATGTTCAACAGCAGTAAGGAGATAAAAGTGGGCTTTAGAGTCGGCAGTCTGATCGTCAGAACAGAGAGAGACATTATAGACGGCTCACTGGGACGTTTCAAAAAGGTTCAAAGCTCAATTTCTTAATGAGGATGAGTGCAGAATGAGTGAGGGAAGCCATTCTTGAGAGAACTCCATAAAGAAAATGTCTATAGCCCTTTGCGTAGGAGTAGGAGTATTTATTTCCTTTGCATAGCCACAATTCAATATCTCCTCATTGATCTTCATCTAAACGTATCATCGTCAGTCACCCCGCACACAGCCGACTGGAAGGTATCAGGTGTTCAGAGCAAGACTAAGTCTAACAGACTGTTAACTGTCGTGCATGAAAGGACCCATTTGAAGAATGATTAATTAATCTTGTGCTTAATAGCCTTGCCAGTTAAATGCATCTGACCTCACCACATACGCTTCTCATTAGAGGAGAAGTCATTAGCAGGATGGGACGTGATGAAAACAAAACTATTTTTTGATTATCAAGCACTCAAAAATCAATTAGGAGCTGGTGACACGTCTGTGTGTGTGAGAGAGCTACAGGCATTTGAAATACACTTTTAAGTAGCTCTTTAAATCTAATCCTGTGACGTAATTGTTAGGGGTGCTGTGAGACATGTGGATTTAGGTGTGGATACAATGTCCAAGACACACTTGGTAACTGAAGTCTCAATAACTAGGAACGCTGTAGCACTTGAAAGCTGAGTCTGCAAGGTTCGAAGATGGGAACTGTTGCAGAAGGTTGCCGTGAGGTTAGTCTATGAACAACTGCAGAGGACTTGCAGAACAAACCTTTATAGGTCCCGAATATGACATCACCTTGTGTTATGACATCATCAGTGAGACCATCAGAGAGGCATGATTTAAGACACTTATGAATCATGACATCATCACCGTCTGTGACATCATCAGTGATCTATGACATCATAGTAGGAATGATGACCTCATCCTAACAATAATTTCCATATGCCACAAAGACAGGACTTTTTGGGGAATTAGGCAAAGAAAAATGGTTTTGAACTTTTAAAGTGTGTGTGTGTGTGTGTGTGTGTGTGTGTGTGTGTGTGTGTGTGTGTGTGTGTGTGTGTGTGTGCGTGCGTGCGTGTGCGTGTGTATGTACGTGCGAGTGTGTCTTACTGTATTTGCATGAAACATAGAGGTGTAGTATTAAAATACCCCAGCCCCTGGCATCAATATTACAACAGATTTGTGATGCATGTCATGTGTTAATCTAATCTTGTTAATCTAATTACATAATTTAACAGCTGATTCAAGAGTTGGTTTACATGCCGGGCCCACGGAGAGAATGGAAGATGTGTGTAACTTGAGTCGACCCACGGGCCACAGATGTGGTTCAAAATACAACAATATGCCATGACTACATCGCTTGACTATGTTTACAACTGTTTCATACTAGAGCTAGCTGATATGATTAACGGAATATTTTGATTGAACTCGGACTCCAATATAGGGACAGAGGCAGTGTGTTTCCCCAGCAATGCTAGGGGTCTGGATACATGCTCACTCTGAAAAACAAAAAACTTTCTGGTGAGTGTTATGCAGAAGCACCTTTTCAAGCACTCATTCATTCAGTAATGATATTTCTGGATTATATCACTCCTCCACAGGTACTATTCTATAATACAGTTAATGGTGTAAAGATTTAACAAGTCAAATAATGTAGATGTAGGCCTAGGTTTAAAATAGTGTTTACATCCCTAACAGTTGCTTCTCAGACTCTCGGTGCAGGTTGGCATCTAACTATTCCAGGGATCACAATCATCTGTGCGGTAATTCCATTTCAAGGAGCAAGACATTTTTTGGCACGCATTAGATTAGGGTGCGTTCGTGAATAGTCTAAATAGTCACCAGAACGCATTCTGGCACAAAATGGAGCAGCTTTAAACCGAGCCAGGAGCAGCAGGCTGGTGAACAGCGGTGACTTTAGACAAGTTGCTGAGCGCAGTGGGCTTTAACGAGTCCCAATTGTATTAGGGTTAGTTATACCGCGTTCATGACAACTCGGACCACCGGAAAAAATGGGTTCCGACCTGTAAAAAGTCGGAATTACAGATCGGAAATTCAAGTCATAGCCACATCAAAATGGCGACTTGTATCATGAATGGTAATCACAGAATTATTATAAAGACATTTGTTAACGTTTTAACACAAAATTGTATGTCTTAATTATGTAATGTTAACATTAATATGTGTTTGTGTCATCTATGTTTCACTCTGATTAGAGCAATATGTGAAATTCAGCATTTGGTTAGCATCATTAGCTAGTAGGTACTGTAGCTATAATGCTAACAAAAAGGGTTGCTATAGCAACCTATAGCCTGTGTTTGGTTTTTCCCCCGAGCGGGAAGTGCAGCGTGAACACAAATCTGTCTGGGGCGGAGGTTCCGTGTTGAAACTTACGGTGGTCCGAGTTGTCTTGAATGCGGTATTATAGTTCATTTTAGTGTACTGTAGACTGTGTAGAGCAGGGAAAATCAACTTGCTTTGCGCGGGGGGCACTTTTGCAAAATGACAGGAGGCCAGGGCAGGGCCGCTGGAAGTTACTTTAAGCAGGGGGTGCTGGGAGGAAGGGACGTTTGATGTTTTTTTGGAATTTCTTTAGCCATATTTAGAGGAATATCTCATTTTAAATTAACATTAGGATTATACTGTTGTGATGTAATTATTCAGTATTTTCTCCTTTTCTCACTCATTCAGAGTAAAGAGGGAGATATATAGCATGATGATAATGCTCTATATCGCCCTATTTGCTCTGAATACACCAGTTAAGATGACACAGACTGATGATCACTAGACTAATTATTCTGATCTGAATGGCAATGATTATATCAAGAAACATTGACTCCTCTCTTTGCTGTATAGTGGGAGGTGCATTTTTGAGTAGGCTATTAAAATAGCATGTCAAGTTCACGTTTCTTTATTGCCAGATTAAACAATTCGTATTGGTTGTTGGTTGGTTCAACATAACATGTGCGCGCGCATGCGCGCTTCTTCTTCTTCTCTAGCCTACAAGCATGTAACTTCCTTGATTGTTATTGTTGATAATTCTATTTAAATAGGCTACATTTTCAGTATCAATAATGCAATCATTTCCCGAAACATTCCCAAACAAGAAAGGAGCATAGTGCACTGCAAAATATAATCTGATAACATTCTGTCCCAGGGTTCCCCATCTGATAAGATTTTAGTTTTTGTGACGGCCCTCCCACTCTCCTGGCCCTGTCTTGCAGGAGCTTGGTGTTAGGGTCGTTTGGGTGCACCTGGGCCCAGTGTACTCACTGGGCTTTAAGAAGACCTTTAGACCAGTGATTCCCAAACTGTGGGCAGCGGAGGTACTGCAGGTGGTCCACCAGTGGTCTGCCAACACTCCCGATTTTCACGGGTAATCAAATGGCTGTAGCAGGGTCATCAAGGGGGCTAAATAACGCTCCAAACGTAGCTTAAATGTGGGTGTGGGAAAACCATTTCAAAGGGGTTCCTTGACCTCTCAGCTCAATTTATCTGAATGAAAATTGGTCCAATGGGTACCACACGTCTCCCCTTTACAGATAAGGTAGGATTTTTCACAGCCTAATAGCTTGTGGATTTATTTCTTCTGTTGTTGATCATCACATTTTGTCTCAACAAATGGGTTATACATGCAAATTAATGAGTAAGGGGGGAGAAAATGTTGGCAATATGCTTTTGGGTATTTTGCCGCAATGTTTTTGTATGTGGATGGAATATTAATTTCCCTTATGCCCACACACATGCTCTGTGAATTAAATAAAACATATCATATAAAAAACATAGAGGGAAATACCGGTACATCATCTTAGTCTCGTGCGTTGATCAGAGTTGTGATTAAGGGTTGGGTGGGCCCCGGAAGATTTTGAGATTTCAGAGAGTATCCTTAAGTTTGGGAACCCCTGCTTTAGACCATTCAGTCTCTCTCCCTCCTCACTGATGCACATTTTGTTCTGTTTGTTTAATGTAATTTGGATTGTCTAGTTATTTTCCCGTAGTTTTAGCTGATAAATTTGGTGTATGACTTCCCTCGTTTGTTACCTCCTTGAGCCGGGTGTCATACAGTACACCAAAGTAAAAGTGAAAACAATTAAATAATGTATGAATTAACTATCAACTAAAACGAAGGGGAAATAACTAGTCTAGACAACACAAACAACATTAAATGAACAGAACAAAAGGTGCATCAGTGAGGAGGGAAAGCGATCGAATGGTCTGAAGGTCTTCTTAAGCCCACTGAGTAGCTACACCAGGCTCCTGCCAGACAGGGTCACTTTTAGATGTTTCATTACATAAAGTGTATGAATCCCATGACCAAAATAGTCATACATTCTGTCATCGTGTTACTTATGGTTGGAATTCTACTGAAAATAAATGACCCTTTTTGCAGACCCCACTTTGGAAATGACTGATTTATGCCACTGCAGTGCATACTCTGTGAACAAGGAGAAAGGACACATCATCATCTTCTATAATTTAAGCCTAGCAGAGCCATGGCACAGCACATCCCAATGCTACAGTATGATCAGTACAAAGTCGACTAGGCAGACCAAGCCATAAACCTTTTCCCAGCTCACCTTGCCTCACTCACTAGTGACTGGAGCTCGTATCAAAACCCTTTTTCACAGCGGCCATTTTGTATCGAACAGGCAGCTAGGGTAAACACAGGTGCAAGCAAAACATTAATGAGGGTTTCCAACTTCCCTTCATTTGAAATTTGAGCTGATTATATTGCGCATGTGACCTCTTGTTGTTACCATCAAGAATACTTGATAGGCTTTGGAACTGGAAGCATGGCACACTCACACAGAGAGAGAAGTGGGTGGTGAGAAAAAAAGATTTTTGCTACTCGGTTGCTGCATTTTTGATGTTTCCCAGGTCTCTGGCTGAGAGAATGTGTGATGAGCTGGCAGAGGTTGAAAGTACTCGTAGTTTTTTTTTAGGATTTGTACTTTTTAAGTATTTTTTATAATGCTATACTTTTACTTTTCAGAATCAGAATTATTTTATTGGGCCATAGTATGATTGCACATACACGGGAATTGTCTTGGTGTATTAGGTGCATGCGTGACATGAGATATAAACAACACAATAACACAATAAATATGCCTAAATTTACAGATAAGATGTGGACTGAGTATTTACAGCCAAGTGTGGCAGAGTACAAAGTTAGCAAGGCAAAGTGACAGGTACCAGTACAAAGTTGGCAATAGTACAGTTTCCAGAGTCAACAATTTTAGCAAAATATATACACGATACAGATAAGAGTGTTAACAGGTTATATATTCACAGGTTATATGCATGAATTGTATAGACGGTTTTCATCAGAGCGCAACCCCACAGCACTTCCTTTATTCTCAGCATTCGGCAAACTGCAGAAATATTCACTCGACATTGTTACTTTTGTTTTCGCTGCTCAGCTGTATAGACGGTTTTCACGGAATGGTCAGTCCTGCACTTGAATCTTTTTTTTTCTTTTATGTCCATAGCAAACACTGCAACAGGAAGTGAGCAGGGGTTCAATTTAGAATGTTTTTGTTGTCAAGTTAAAACCATCTATAGGCACGTTAACTCAGTGATGATCTTTCCTGTTCGCTTCTTGGTCCTGGGGTTGTACAGGTCCTGGAGATCTTGAGTAATTTTAATAGTAGATATTCTACTTGAGTACTTTTAAATGTACACTGAGTAAATGAGTAAATTCAGATTTTTATTTTGCACACTATGAACACAGCACAGTAGCACAGAATCACTTCCACATTTAGGGCGCCCACACTGGTAGCGCACGGTCAAGACTGGTCACTTGAATTAGACAGGTGTAGACGATCAAATTGTAATGATCCCCATCATCAGATTAGTTCAGAAATCTCAGTTTCATTTGACACTGCTGATAGCCATAGATAAATGAATGTATCTGATTCATCACAATCAGACATATCCAGCAGCTCTAGCTCGTCTGGCAAATCGCCAGTCTGAGCATCCCTGGCCCTGAGCATCCCTGGCTGCATGTGAATGAGCTGTTCAGTGAAAGACAAGACAGACAAAGACAGGGGCAGCTTAGGAAACACTGGGAACATGTGCTGGATGTGTGAAATAATAATTAAAATATAACACATTTTTAAAAGCAAATTTGCAGATGGAAATAAATTTGCTATAATCTGGTGCAAAGCATCTTTTCTCTCTGAGATGAATGTTATCTTTTGCACATGGTCCCTGACAAATAAACTTAATAAGCTAAACTAAACTAAAGTAACGTCATTGTACTTTTACTTAATAGGCTAGTTTTTTACTCTTGAGTAATATGCTGGATTAGTAATTTTACTTGTACCCGAGTTCATTTTCACTAAAGTACCAACACTTGTACTTGACTGAGTAGGATTTGTCAGTACTCTTTCTACCTCTGTGAGCTGGCTAAGTCATTACATAAGAAGGAAGCCAATGGATTCTCATGAGTGTAGTTAGGTTATGCTTACACACCACTTCAAAGGAGAAGGTCAGTTACGACATCATGTGTTATCCTTTATGCCCTAAGTCATTTTGTTCACTCATTGCTTTTCAAGAGATGTGGATTTATTTATTTTTTTGACAATGAACTTACCATCCTTCACCCCCATATGGTGGGATTCTAGGTGGAAATCCAACCTACTGGAATTTGGTCTACAAACACAAAGCAACAGAAAATACCCTGTTTATGTTCATTTTAGCAAAAGACAGGTGAAAGGTCGAAAAAATAAAATCCTTGGTTTGAGTAAGATGATGTATTATTATGTATTATGTATTATTATTATGTATTATTATTATTATTAATTAATTTATTTATTTATTTATTTATTTATTTATTCATTTCTGATTTTTGTCCCATTTTCTCCCCAATTGTACTTGGTTAACTCCCCCTGCTGTCATTGCTCCACCCCTCTGCCAATCTGGGGTGAGCCGTATAGACAAGCACATGCTTCCTCCAATACATGTGCAGTCGCCAGCCACTTCTTTTCACCTGACGGCGAGGAGGTTCACTGGCAGGACGTAACGTGTGGGAGGATCACACTATTCCCCCAGTTCCCCTCCGCCCCAAACAGACAGATCGAGAGGAGCCGCTAGTGCAGCGACCAGGACTCATACGGCACCAGCTTCCCACCCACAGACACGGCCAATCTGTAGGAACGTCTGACCAAGCCGGAAGTACCGGGAACCTGGGCATCCAGCCCTCCACGGTGGTAGGAGAGTGCTTTTACCTCTACACTATCCAGGCACCCCGAGTAAGCTGATATTTGAAGACATTCGTCTTCGGGTGTAACCGAGCGCAAAGCATCTCTCTAAATCATGTGATGCGATGAAGCGCCGGGTATTTGGGGAGTTTATATACTTGTCAGCCTCTCCAGGTCATTTCATTTGATGTATTTTCATGGCTGCTGGCAGCGGGAGGTACTGTGACCGGCCGTCCATAAAACAATATTCCTCCTCAGTATGGATCCACCTCCTGGACTGGGCTGTGATTGGTGTAGAAAATGCAGTTAGAGTGCCCAGTGATAAGACCTTTCTGGACAGAGTTTCACAAAGCATTAAAAAGTATATTTACCATGGATTTTCCTTTGCAATTTTCCACATTACTCCTAGGAAATGCTGATTTTCAAACAGGACGATCGGATGAATACTTATTTGCTATAGACCTCAACAGTCACGTGACATCTTTTGCCCCGGAACTGAGTTTCCCATTCATTTTCTCCATAGACATTCCAGCCTTAAAACTTGTTATATAAGGATTTTTCGAAATGCCTATGGAGAAAATGAATGGGAAACTCACTCCCGGGGCAAAGATGTCACGCGACTGTTCAGCTCGATTCTGATAGCCACTGGCAAAAAGAAGTGCTCACAAGGCATTGGCTCCTCCCTGAGGCCCCCTGGCCCACAATACAAGAGTGGTTGGACATGATAGTAAACAATATCTATGTGATAGAAAGGATCACTTTTTCTCTTCGTCTCCAGAAAAGTCTCTTCATTAAACTCTGGACCAAGTGAGATATAGGTGGAATGTATAAAGGGGCAAAGTAACACTGATCACTTGGTGAGATATAAGCTGAAAGGGGCAGAAAACCAGCAAGGGGCATTTAGTATTTCCATTATGTAGGCTTAAAAACACAACAATACTTGTGCCATAACATTGTATCCTCAGTCAAAGCATTTTAATCTACATCTACATCATCACATTCATTTGATATAATGTGATCTTTTAGATTGTATATGCATTGAGCAGTAGCTGTACCTTTGTTCTTTGTTGGATAATGGCCAGTAATATGCTTAAAAGTGGCAATACAGCAAACTCATTTGCATGGCATCACACTCACTGGGGAATGGGTGCTTGTGCAGAGTAATGTTGGCATAGACATTAGCACAAGGCTTATGATACCAATTACACTATAAAGCCTCTGTGTACTTTCCAATAGACAAATAGCATGTCTGAATCATTTTGAATCAACTGAAACTCCTGTCGCCATTACCAGATAGACACTTCTACTAAAGGCTACAACCTTAGCAAAAGATTCCACAGTCTGATTTCATTACGTATTACCAAATAGCTGCCAAGGTCCATTTTATATTTCAATGTCACCTCATCATGCCCAGCCAAGCAGGGAAAAAGCGTGTAAGGCACAGATGCTGTCTATGCTCTGCATTAAGGTTCCGGTCCAGACCCATTTGAACAGTCATCATAATGGCATTACAGTAGCCAGTGAGTGGGAGGGTGGCCGGCACGGCACAGACAGGCCCATATTTCTCCACTGATCGCTCCAGCTGGACATCTTAACCACGACAGCTGACAAGCCAGCGTGCGTGCAGGTATCTGACAGCACTCACAGGGGCACACTCTCCTTCCCCCTGCACTCCTTCACACTCCCTCCTTCCGTTGCTCTTTTCTGGCTAGTCTGCACTGCCCTCTGTAAGAGCGGTCTGCACTGCCCTCTGTAAGAGCGGTCTGCACTGCCCTCTGTAAAAGTGGTCTGCACTGCCCTCTGTAAGAGCGGTCTGCACTGCGCTCTGTAAGAGCGGTCTGCACTGCCCTCTGTAAGAGCGGTCTGCACTGCCCTCTGTAAGAGCGGTCTGCACTGCCCTCTGTAAGAGCGGTCTGCACTGCCCTCTGTAAGAGCGGTCTGCACTCCCCAGAGCGGCGATGCCCTCATCTTGCTGACAGGGGGATGCATCCCTGCTTTATTGCTCCCATAAAAAGGCCATGCTGGAAAACATTGAGGCTGGGCATTGGCAGTGTTGAGCTAAGGTAATGTTTCTATTGAGCGCAGCCGACAGCTTTATGCACAGCAGTATAAGGAGGAGGATGGGAGGGGAACATGTAGGCGTAGTAATGGACAGGAATAACAGGCTTGGTTCAACAATGCACTCTATCTATGGGCCACATAGGACTGTCAGCAAGACATTTCATTACTGACAGATAAAGCTGTCCAATAGAGACGCTAAGTAGCACCACAGGTGCCATTAAGGACTCTTTGATAATTGCATTAACTTCAATACTGGCATTCTCCTTTCTCTCTCTCTCTCTCTCTCTCTCTCTCTCTCTCTCTCTCTCTCTCTCTCTCTCTCTCTCTCTCTTCTCTCTCTCTCTCTCTCTCTCTCTCTCTCTCTCTCTCTCTTTCTCTCTCTCTCTCTCTCTCTCTCTCTCTCGACAGTGAAAGCTAATTTATGTAATATTCCACATCAAGCAAACAACTGGGGACCCGTGAGAGTCTGCAACACATGTGAAGATTTGATGAGATGATGGGAAAATTCCAACAAACTAAGAAGTAATAATACAAATAATACAAATATGTAAATATGTATGCAAGAAGATCAGATTGGCAGGGCAGTGGCACACCGGGGTTCCTCTCAGACCAGGAACAGGTTAAAGCACAACTGTAAACAGTCTTGCCGGCATAATCTGTTGATTTTCTTGAGCTGCAATAAAGAGCTGCATAGAGCTCAAATAAGGTGACAAACTGAGCAGGGACAGTGCAGACTGAGCAGGGACAGGTGCAGACTGAGCAGGGACAGGTGCGGACTGACCAGGGACAGGTACAGACTGAGCAGGGACAGGTGCAGACTGAGCAGGGACAGGTACAGACTGAGCAGGGATAGGTGCGGACTGAGCAGGGACGGGTGCAGACTGAGCAGGGACAGGTGCGGACTGAGCAGGGACAGGTACAGACTGAGCAGGGATAGGTGCAGACTGAGCAGGGACAGGTGCGGACTGAGCAGGGACAGGTGCGGACTGAGCAGGGCCGGTTCAGACTGAGCAGGGACAGGTGCAGACCGAGCAGGGACAGGTGCAGACTGAGCAGGGACAGGTGCAGACTGAGCAGGGACAGGTACAGACTGAGCAGGGCCGGTTCAGACTGAGCAGGGACAGGTGCAGACCGAGCAGGTACAGGTACAGACTGAGCAGGGACAGGTACAGACTGAGCAGGGACAGGTACAGACTGAGCAGGGACAGATACAGACTGAGCAGGGACAGGTACAGACTGAGCAGGGACAGATACAGACTGAGCAGGGACAGGTACAGACTGAGCAGGGACAGGTACAGACTGAGCAGGGACAGGTACAGAATGAGCAGGGACAGGTACAGACTGAGCAGGGACAGGTACAGACTGAGCAGGGACAGGTACAGACTGAGCAGGGACAGATACAGACTGAGCAGGGACAGGTACAGACTGAGCAGGGACAGGTACAGACTGAGCAGGTACAGGTACAGACTGAGCAGGGACAGGTACAGACTGAGCAGGTACAGGTACAGACTGAGCAGGGACAGGTACAGACTGAGCAGGGACAGGTACAGACTGAGCAGGGACAGGTACAGACTGAGCAGGGACAGGTACAGACTGAGCAGGGACAGGTACAGACTGAGCAGGGACAGGTACAGACTGAGCAGGGACAGGTACAGACTGAGCAGGGACAGGTACAGACTGAGCAGGTACAGGTACAGACTGAGCAGGGACAGGTACAGACTGAGCAGGGACAGGTACAGACTGAGCAGGGACAGGTACAGACTGAGCAGGGACAGGTACAGACTGAGCAGGGACAGGTACAGACTGAGCAGGGACAGGTACAGACTGAGCAGGGACAGGTACAGACTGAGCAGGGACAGGTACAGACTGAGCAGGGACAGGTACAGACTGAGCAGGGACAGGTACAGACTGAGCAGGGACAGGTACAGACTGAGCAGGTACAGGGCAGCAGCAGACATGTCATGACGACAGGCACTGAGCCGCTCACACTGACAGGACTGCAGGGATCGATCAAACACTGCCTCTCCTTTATACCCCACGTTTAGATCATTAAAACCTAATTGAGAACTGGTAGGCAAAGACACACACACACACACACACACAGACAGACAGACAGACAGACACGCACACGCACACGCACACACACACACACACACACACACAAAGTACTTGTTCCAGCATGGGGGACAGAGGCACAGGCAGGCACACTATTTTCAGGAATGACAGTAGAACAGCAGTGCAGCAACAGAACCAGTGGGAGATAATGAGACCCGATGTCCATCTGAATTAGAGAGGAGGGGGATAAAGTACTGGAACAATGGAGGTAGCAGACAACATGCAACAGTCATACATAGAGATGCGCGATATATAGGCAGTCATATCGGTATCGGCCGATGTTAGTCATTTTTTATATTGGGATCGGTCCGATGAGCAAAATAACAACAATGTTTATATCAGTTATGGCAGGCTTAGGTGCTGTGTTGCTTGCATGTTATTATTTGCAACATTTTCCCTAGATAATTTTACATTTTTCAATAAAGAAATATCCAATTTCACATCATTTTGGACCATTATTATTACGATATCAGCCAGAGTAGATAATAAATAAACAACACCCAAAAAGCTCGAAGACAAAACTTGCTAAAAGTCCACTGGGGACCAACATTGATTTTACATTAATTCAGCTTAGGTGGTGCTCAAAACAGCTTGGATGCTGAGCCTAAGCCTTAGGTAGGGAAAACCCTGTAAGGCATTCGCCAAAATTTTCAAATTGAGAGGAAAGAATGAGGTAAATCTATTATTTATGGGCTTTTCCAAATCTTTTGGAAATAAAGAAAGTCACAACTTTTTCAAATTCACAGTGTTAACATGTGTTTTGCAGTACAAAATGTCATTATTTCGTTATCATATAGAAACTTGTTTTTATACGATCATGATATCAACATCTGTAAATATTGGTTATTGGCCATAACAGTTAGCGTTAGTATGTTAATATCGGTTATGTATCTGCATATCCCCCCCACACACACACACACCCCACCCACCCACCCCCCCCCCACCCCCACCCCCCCCCCACCCCCCAAAAAAAAAAAAAAAAAACTTAAACGGGGCCATGCTGGAAACATTTTCCCAGTGCTCATCTGCTCATCTGTTTTAGCCCAGCACAGCACTCATCATATAGCTTCTTGACCACAGCAAACTGGATGATGCTCAAAAAGAGAAAAGGGATGCAGATGCAAGCTGTGATATAAGGGAGAGGAACACTAGAGTCGAGAGGAATCCCTTTGTGCAGCAAAGAGACACACAGGTACGTCAGGTAGACCGACAACTGACACAGGTAGACAGACAACTGTGCCCATACAACACTCACCCCCCTAACCAATCGAGACCTACTGTACAACGAGTGTGTGTGTGTGCATGCGTGAGATGGGAAGTTTGCTTACCCAGGACAAGAACTTGAGTGGTGGTGCCTCCACATCCGTAGCCCTGCTGGTGGTCGTCACTGCTCGCCGTG
Source organism: Poromitra crassiceps (assembly GCF_964638095.1). NCBI lineage: Eukaryota > Metazoa > Chordata > Actinopteri > Beryciformes > Melamphaidae > Poromitra > Poromitra crassiceps. Next base: position 18,344,126 of record NC_139632.1, read on the forward strand.
CCTCGGCTCTCCTGTGCGGGGTATGGTGCTAGACAGGCAGCCTCCTCCTCCTCACAGCAGCAGCTGGACTGGACTGCATTCACTCACCTCGCTTCTCTTTTCAGCGCTGCTATAATAGCCTATCTACTCTACCCCCCTCTTGCCTCTGTAGATGAAACGGCAAATGAAGTATCCCTCTCTGCTTTATGCTGTATTAGCCTGTATAATAAAGCCGGTGAGAGCTTCTTTCCCAGCGGGCTAACAGCTTTGTGTCTCGGAGAGGCGTGAGGGCTGCCACCCACACCACCGGCGGAGTGATGGAGCTCTCTTATTGTTGTTGGATTGCACTGCGTGCGTGTGTGAGTGAGAATGTGTGTGTGAGAGAGAGGGTGTGCGTGTGGTCCGTGCTCGTCTCTTGGCATGTGATGTGTGTGTGACTGTGTGATGTAGAGCGTGGTGTTGGTGTGTGTTGGTGTGTGGAGAGAGCGAGAGAGATGGGGGGACCGCTGCTGTTCGCTGGGGCTCATCTGCACTGTTGCTGCTGCCACTCTCTCTACTACTGACCGTGCTGCCTTCATGTCCTGTGGGGAATACGAGATTCCAACTTGGAAATACAGTTTACCTCCGTTTGCAGGTGGTAAGTAGTAGCGCACAGCCACCGACGGACGCGCACTATCTCTCCAATGGTAAGCTTCAGTGTTTAGAGCGCCCTCTAATGAAGGAAGTTAATGAGGCTAAACGGCTAAAGTCTAGCTATAGCTAGTTTATCTTTTTTTATATATATAAATATTTTTCTCCCGATTTTTTCTCCCATTTTTATCCCCCGTTAGTGCTAATTTTTTAATTTATTTATCCTGGTTGCTGCTCCACCCTCTGCCAATCTGGGGAGAGCCGAAACTGGCTCCATGCTTCCTCCGAGACATGGGCAGTAGGCAGCCGCTTCTTTTCACGTGACAGGGGATGTGGGAGGATCACGCTATTCCAACGACTTCACCTCCCTCCGAACAGGCGCCCCTAACGACCAGAGGAGGCACCACATCAGCGACCAGGATATTGCATGTTTTGGTGTGGGGTTCCTATATGAAGGAAACCCCCAGGGGGCATGGGGAGAGCATGCAAACTCCACACAGAAAGGCCCTTTTGACGACCCCACCCGGGCGGTGGGCACTCGAGGACATGCGGACGGGCACGCACTCCTTCAGCGCTCACAGCGTCCCAGGTGGGAATCGAACCCAGGACCTTCTAGCTGTGAGGCGACAGCGCTTACCACTGCAACACCATGCCCCCTAGTTTATCTTATAAAGCCGTTAGCCTGTAAATCGTCTAAACTTAAGTGATCATCATATTAGCTATAAAAAATAGGCCTATGTTGATGATGATTTCATGTTGTCACTTTGAATCCATGCTTGCACAAGTGGCTTTGGGTTCTGCAGGTAGCAGCCTCTCTGCTTTCACGTGTAATTGTTGCTAATCAGCGCTCATTGGCTGAAAGGCTTCATGAATAAATAAGTAGCTGGCTTCCATGTCAGCATGACCAATTTACAGCAATTGCTGTTAGTAACGTTAACCATGTCAACAGCTTAGCCCACTGAAGTTTTATCTAACTATATAACTACCTACACTTAATTAAAATTAAAAGGCTACGAAAACAGGATTTAGTCTTCAATAATGGCAGTAGGCTAACAAAAAAGTTTGCTACAGGAAATCATGTTGACTATTGCCATAGATAAGATAAATTAATAGCATACCACAGGAATGAGTGAGGAAGACGTGGACATTAGCACTTCCGGTTCCGTCGTCTAAAAGTCAGTGGGATTTTGGTTAAATCCTTGAAATAAGGTTGGTGGTCGGTAGGGTGAGTGGTTAGGTGGTGCGTAATGGGAGGGGGCGTGGTCAGGAAAGGGGCGGGTCTAAAGAAAAGGGGCCATAGCTAGGGATAGGAAGATCATAGAGAGCCAGGGTTTGAGGGGTGGGTAGGGGGAGTGGCTAGGTGTATCTGGATGGCGGGGGCATGGTCAGGAGAGGGTCGGGGCTAGGGAAAAGGGGCTGTAGCTAGGGATAAGGTCATAGAGAGGGGTTCGAGAGGTGGGTAGGGGGAGTGGCTGGGCGGATGTGGTTGGGTCAGGGTTAGGCTTCTGATCCGACTCACAAAATTGGACATCATAGCAGACTGGAATATTAGCCTTGGCTGTGCTCTCAGAGTGAAATTCTAGTTCTTTATTGGTAAATGGACAAAATGACATTTCAATCAGTCACAATCACATCACCACTTTTGGTGAAGGTGCATTTTTCGAGTTGCTTGTCTTGGTTAAACCATAATGAGGTTGTGGTAACGATATGCTACTTCCTGAGTTCAGACATCACCAACGGGTGGTTTCCTGTACAACATAAACTCAAATGTATCACTTACTAAGTCCTTGTTTGTTAATAATAGGCTATGAAGGAGCAACCAAACTTTGTCTCATGGTGCTTGACAGTTTAAAGGCTATGGTTTGAAGGGGTGAACACTTTTCAACCTCTTGTAACTGCTTATTTCCATGACATGAATGCATTAACTTCACAACTAGCTAACGGATCACTTAGGGATCCTCTCATAAGTGTGCTCACAAGAAGAAGAAAAAAAGGCAAACAGTGGCATTAACATCCTCCACATAAATGGCATCAGAACATACAACAGTCAACAATATTACTAGCCTACATAAAGTCAGACTGTCTGGTTTTCATCCTGATACAATGAACACACACAAATTGTAGTAGATTATTACTGCATTTCCCCAGTCCCTTGATTCTTGACAAATACTACATGTAGGAGTGCCATTTTGCTCTCATATGCCAACAAAGAGGGGAAGACTTCCACTGTTCCTCCAGGCATCCTCACACATCTTATACATTTCAGTGCTGCTTTTTAAGAGAGCCTAAGGCAGTGCAGGAGTGCACATCCAGGTGAAAATGGAGACGGTACCATGTTTCACCTTATCTGTAGGCTTGTTTTTTATCAATGATGCCATCTCTGTGCTCTTACTATGTGCAGATATGTTCACTAAACACAATAGAGTGCCAGTTTTACTATGGAGAGAAAAAGCTGGGTGGACATTCTTGCATGATTTCTGAATTCCGTATAGATTTTAAACATTTCCATGCCAAAATATAAAGTATAGCCGTGATACATTACAGTGACCTTCCTGAATGTCACTCTATTTCTTGGTGGAAGGCTTAAGGCAAAAGCCTGGATGTGAGGTTACCTGGCAGGACTAGTGCTGAAACGATTAACTGATAAGTTGATCGGCAGAAAAATCATCAATGATAAGTCTGACAATTGATTCATCGTTTTAATAATTTCTCAAGTAAAAAATACAAAATACTGGTTACAGCGTCACACAAGATTTAATTGATTTTCTGTTTCATATTATTATAAAATGTATACTTTTTTTCCTTCTTAATTTTTTTCCCAGCTTATTACTTTCGGCTCTGGTAAATTGTGACAGACATTTGTCATTCTTTTTGACACTTTATAAACTAAATGATTACTAACAATCACCAGATTTAATACATGAAAATAATCGTTATTTGCAGTACTACTGTATACTGCAGCACAGCACAGTAATGACTTACACCAGCCATTCCCAACCTGTGGGCCGCCAAATCATTTGCAAAACATTACAATCTTTCTGAGATTTTTTATTATTATTATTATTATGATGATGTATGAGAAGAATCATTTCTCTTTTGTAGAATGATACCTTTATTTAAGTTGCAATCAATTATTCGTTAATTAGCCTATTGCCAATCTGGGTTCCCAGATTGGCCTATTGCAGACAGCCCTGTGGTGCTGATGGACAGCTCCTTTTATCGTTGAAATCCAAAAGTGCTCTGAGAACGGCCTCCGTACTATTTACGGTGGGATGTGGGCTGCAAACATTTTAGAGATTTTCAAATGGGCCATGCATCGAAAAAGGTTGGGAACCACTGAACCTCTCTGCATCCTTCAGTGCTCTCCAGATCTTTCAGAATATTTTCACATTTGTGTGATAAAATCCTATAATAAGAATGCGAAGTGTCTATCTGTGTGTGTGTGTGTGTGTGTGCGTGCGTGCGTGCGTGCGTGCGTGCGTGCGTGCGTGCGTGCGTGCGTGTGTGCGTGTGTGTGTGTGTGTGTGTGTGTGTGTGTGAGCAGAAATTGCATATGTTCAGCATCATGCTACAGTGTTTCCCACAGGATTTTGAGTATTTGTGGTGGGGGACCGCAGATGCAAGATTTTTTTTTTTACATTTTAAAGTAAAATGTATGAATTTGGTATACTTTGAGAAAGCTTAAGAGCAAAATTAAAAGGCTAGATCTATGAAGAAGATGTCATCATTACTGTGCTGTGGGTTTACAATGACAAACTAAATTTCTCCCTATAGGTCAGGGATACTCAACTTGCTTTGCCCGGAGGCCACTTTCGTGAAACGATAGAAGGCGAGGGGCCAGTTAATAAACAAACAATATACATTTTTCTGTAGCGGATTGTAGGTTTTTGGGGTGTCAGCCAGAGTTTAGGCTGACAATGTTGTGCACACCGGATAGTTAGTTAGGTTAAGTTAGTTAGGTTAAGTACATACATAAGTGCCTGGGTAGCGAGCAGATGGCGGTATTTGACAATTTAGCAGCTAAATCATAGATTATTGAAAGATATTCCATATTCCAGACTGAAATGCTATAACAGAAGTATTGGCCAGAATGACATGAACATTTGGACACTTATTCAGCGGGTATCTTGCATGTTGCGTTCAGGTGCACTGTAAAAAAATAATAATAATTTTAAAAAAAAATCCTTTATGTATGGGAAACACTGTGCCATGCCATTTTATGTGCGATCGCACTGAATCTTAGTCTGGCATCGAGCCCCAAGGAAGTGTAAAGAGCACCCCTGCAGGTGACCTAGCGGAGCCAGATTTTTTGCATTAGGTAATTAGGGCCAAATAAATGGGCAAAAATGGCTAAACATAGGTTCAGCACTATGGAGAGCTCCAGAGTGCAGCAGCACACAGGTGAGCGCAGTTTGAATCAGCCAGGGAACTCTGGAGCAGCACACAGGTAAACTGAGTTGATATCAGCCAGTGAAGCGGAGTATGAAAACCCTCTGGGGAGAGAGAGAAGCCAACTCTGTGAGCGAGGCCTGTCTAAATGGCCAGTCACACAGGGACGGGAATTACGTTAGTAAGAGAGAGAATTGAATACTTTATATATAGAACATGCTAGCAGTGCACCTTCCTGTGCCCCATGGACTCTATCCTCATTTGTCACATTGAAAGTACTGCTCGCTCTCTCGCTCTCTCTCTCGCTCTCTCTCTCTCTCTCTCTCTCCTGTGCTGGTCTGAGGTGCCAGCATTGGATTACCAACAAGTCTCAGTCATATTCCAGGGAGCCAAACTCGGTGTAGCCCTCTCTGGGGGGAAAAATACCCTGCCCTGTACACAATGCTGCAATGCTTTTTCTGTGGCTTTCATTGCCAGATCAAAAGATGCATATGAATGAACCAGAAAGGAGCTTCATTTCTGTAGGCCTATTATGTGCGCATGTCATGCTTACGACTTTGGTGATTTCATGGATTGGTTTAGATGTCTGATTTATGTGTAGGCAGTGCACAGACAAGTCAATGGGGACTAAAGAGGGTGCTCTTTACTGCTGGAGGTGTGATGATGATGATTAGGTTATGTGCCATGATCACCAAAATCCGTAATCACAGTAAAGAACATCTCTAGAGGCTACTATGGCACCAAAAGAGAAAGTGAGGAAAAAATTGCTAACTATGTCTAGTGCTACAACCAAGAGTTAGCATGGCTCCAAATTAAAAATTTCATAAACCACAGCATCAGCGACCAAACCGTTCTCTCTCTCAGGGTGTCAAATTCTCCGTTTTGTCACGACCCCTCGGCAGCACACTCCGAACCGCGCTGGACCGTCGGACCAACGGTCTTGAGCGTAATAACAGAGGTTTAAGTAGGTCAAAGTTGTGCTAGGGAGAAGGAGTGGGAGTGGTGGACCCATAGTGTTTCCAACTTGCAACTTTCTCATCATGAGAGAGCTGGTTTGAACACTGACCCAAACCATAACCCTAAACCCAACCAAGTTGCTTTTATTGCCTAAACCCAACCATTGGTTTAGTTGCCTATACCCAACCAAGTCGTTTTTCTTGACGAAACTTAAGCCGTGGCTCCCGCGACACGTTACTGGGCCAAACCGGGCCGGCAGCCGCGAGTCACGACTCGCGGCCAGGCTGAGTCGGTGGTCACAAGTCGGTGGTTAGGAACCAGGAAGTCGTGGCGGCTCCTCCGAAGCGAGGGCGGGCGGTTACTGAAGGCCTGCTCGTGTAGTAACCAGGAAGAGGCAGTGTGTGTGTTGGAGGAGCGTGAGCCGCTTTGTCACGAGCATGAGCAGGACGTGACCCTTTCGCTTCCTGCTCATGCCGCCGAGGTCGTGACAAAGCCACGCAATGTGACGCCCTGGGTATGAGACGGTGTTGGCACAGTTGGAATGTCTTTGAAAATACTTGCCGTTTAATGGGCTGTGTGTGTTCTGTACTCGTGCTTTCAGTCACCAATGCCATCAATCTTGTCCAGATTTCATCTACAGGAAGGATCTCGCTACCTCACACCGGGTGAATCTGAGCCAAATCACTTGTGAGTCATATAAAACCACCGCACTGATCCAGCGATCAGGCATCGCATGTTTTTTTTTAAACCCACTCTAAGCCTTGTAGGCATCTACAACCGCAGCTCGCCTTGACTGAAGGTCACCTGCAAAGATCCACCACACTGTACTGTACTGTTTGAATATGTTCTATCTCCAAAACTCACCCGCTCGTTCAGACAAACAACAAGCTAATGGCCTTTTGCCATGGGCGACTTTAAGCGGTTTCAGCCATTAATGGGCGCACACTCACTCATAACAAAACACATAAGAGAGAAGAGAGCAGACTTCAGTGAATGGAGGGCAAAGAGAAGGAAAGCCGTGGAATGTGGCTCGCCAAAAGGGATTCTGCCAAATAAGTTATTTGGCAGAATAGCTCAGAA
>NC_139632.1:18356160-18358660 GCF_964638095.1 Poromitra crassiceps
ATGAAATGAAATAATACATAAAACATGAGTGCAGCTGGAGGATAATACACAACAGCTGAGCTATCATCCATCACATAAAGCTTTTAGCCCTGAACTAGCTGAGGCAGCAAATGAAGGTGTGTGTAAAATCAGTCATGGATGCGTGTTACAATAAAGCTGAGGTTGGCAGAAAGGACGTGAGCAAAATAAGCTTCACAAATGCGAAGAGCAATGAAATCAAATGTCTGAGCTCAGCGCAAAATTAAAGCTTTTAGATTAAATTATGTAACTTTGATTCTGATCGTGCAATTTTATGTCAGGGACTCACTGGTTGAATCCAGAGACTTGTGTGTCAAGGCGCACCATTGAATAATAATTAACATATTCATATAATTTACCAAATTTGATTTATTCCAACATACACCATAAGACAGTGAAACATGTTTCAGTGCCAATTATATAATAGATTTTCACTAAAGTCCCCAGTGGGGTGACAAAGGTGTTCTCATACTCTCCAGGTCACTGTAGGGAAACCTAAGGTCTCTGTTAATTGCAACGTTTAAAAAGGTCATATAACCTCCCGCCACCACCGGGCACTTATTTCTTTACTTGTTTATCTTCAGTTGCGTGCAGCAATGGCTGCTCAAGGTGTCCCATGGGGCACTGATTTGGAAACTCACCCCCTTCATTTGATACTTGGCACCAACGGTAAAAACAATGGTATTGTCTCTGACCTTTATATATTTATAACCTTTATAAATTTATAACCAAGTCCTAATATAAGCCTTTGCCACTAATAGACCCTGGAACAGAGATACTTCCTCAGACCTGTATTGGCACACTGGTTAAATATATCGCTGTCATCCCGAAATCCAAACCATCAAATGATAACATTATACATGTATTCATAGGTCTTATTATCTCACACCTCGAAGATTACAACAGATGAAACTCATAGATCATCCATATGACTTTTGTCCAGACAATTACCATTGGCACTTGTCTTCATATGTTTGGCAGTGCCTGGAGGTTAATAGATGTGGGGGAAATGTCTCAAGTATTACGTCATGTATTATTGAGAGAGCCATCCCTCACTCACAGTGTTTGGTACTACTTAATGACACCTCCTCCATAGCTAACTAGATGATAGGCACCAGCACCAACGTCTGGCTTGTCACTGGAAACCACCACATGCACACACACACACACACACACACACACACACACACACACACACACACACACGCGCACACACACACACACACACACACACACACACACACACACACACATGCACACAGACACACACACATGCACTATCAGTGAGGGAACGGCTCCTGCCAGGATGTTGCACAGCTGGAGCTTTCCAGCACGATTACATTATGCCAAAACACATATTATCTACTGTTCAATGCTAATAGAAAAATGTGCTTTCATGTATTTTCTTGCTTACTTGTTTAGATTAGAATGTCATACATATATGTAGAAAATAAATAGAGTCCGCACACTGAATTAGAGTCAGCTCCCAGGTCAGTTTATTTAACGTTTCGACTACAAAGTCTTCATCAGAAAAAACATACATACATACACACATATATGTACACTCTTTGGTTACTCACTATAGACACCCATCTTTATTGGCTACTTTTGGCTATTTCTGTGGATATCATCATGGATGACATTCAGGTCAGTGAAGGCTTTGGCAATTCACTTTCTATGTATTACTCCCTACTCTGTGTGTGTGTGTGTGTGTGTGTGTGTGTGTGTGTGTGTGTGTGTGTGTGTGTGTGTGTGTGTGTGTGTGTGTGTGTGTGTGTGTGTGTGTGAGAGAGAGAGAAAGAGAGCGAGAGAGTGTGTATGTGTCAGTGTGCGTGAGCGAGAGAGAGTGTGTGTGTGTGTGTGTGTGAGAGAGAGAGAGCAAGAGAGAGAGAGTGTATGGTCCCTATCATTGCATCGGCGCTGTTTCTAGGCCGAGCGCCTGGCGCAGCCCAAATCAGTGGGCGTGGACCAGCGCACTTGATATCGTCGTGCTGGCGCTACACGCAGCCTAAAGCATTACAACCACGCCTTTTTTTTTTTTTTTTTACTTATTTTTTATTACAGCAATTCAGACACAGTAACATAGACAGCAAATAATTTAAACAGTGATGGGCACATTAATCATCCACTTTAGTTTCGTACAATTTGAGGATGATATGTTACGTTCTTCTCATCAGTACATACATGGACAACCACGCCTTTTAAGCGTAAAATTATGCACCGTCATGCTCATTGGATAACTGCAATAAACGAATCGCACGCTTGCCTTTTTAGCTCCAATTCCAGTGATCCCGCAAAACCAGACGAAAGCCAAACGCTCTGCCCCCCCCCCCTCCCTTCATCCAGTCTGTCTGTCTGCATTATAGGCTATTATTCCATATTATTATGCTTCTCAAACCAATCTAACTGCAGTTTCAATACTGCAAGCATGTAAATACGCTACACTATAGCAAGATCAAAGTGAAAATAATGTTCTAAATGC
>NC_139632.1:18363660-18436160 GCF_964638095.1 Poromitra crassiceps
AAGACATGTTCCGCGCTCGAGCTTTACTTAACTGAAAAATGTTATCAGTGAGGGTACATTTCAGCGATTTGGATTTTTAAATGACTTTTAAGAATTCTGTGGCTGAGACCTCGGCTGCTGCGGAGAAAAGATCATTGTCCTCACGCTGGTCTCTGCTGCTTTACTGATAACTTGTACAATGTAGTTGTCGTGTTAGCATCTTGCATGTGCGTGCCGTGTATGGCTGTGTTTGTATGCAGGATGACAGTAGAGCTGGAAACTCTTCATAAGCACTAAGTGCAGCCTGTGCACTCTTTCATTGTGCATGTGTGAGTTAAGGCGCAGGCGCGCACACACACATACACACACACACACACACACACACACACACACACACACACACACACACACACACACACACACACACACACACACACACAATACATTGAATATTTCTGACTGGTTGCTTTTTCTTGTTTGTGAGAGTGTGCTGCTGCTGACCACGGCTCCGTTTCGCTTTAAGCGTGTTAGTGCTCCAGCCAGGAGAGAGAGAGAGCTTAGGATGGGTGGCCAGCTGAGCTAAGCTGAGGAGTGCAACGCTCACAATTCACCCAAACATCACTGCAAACATCAGGAAGAGAACGTGTGTGTGTGTGTGTGTGTGTGTGTGTGTGTGTGTGTGTGTGTGTGTGTGTGTGTGTGTGTGAGAGAGAGTGTGAGAGAGAGAGAGAGAGAGAGAGAGAGAGAGAGAGAGAGAGAGGGGGCGGAGAATGGAAAAGATGGGAAGTTCATGGGTATAAATCTATATTATATATAAGCCGTTATGCAATCAGCGAGGTATAAAATACTGTATGTATGCATATATATATATATATATATATATATATATCAAGGTGTATAATAGAAGCCATCACAGCAGGCCAGGGCAATGGGACATGCGATGTGTGCTGTAAGCTGACTTGGTTCGGTTCCACATTATTTCAGGCTACTGTTAAAGAACAATACAACCAAAGACTCCACTTAGCCCCAAATACATTTCAGAGACGGGGGGGGGCACACTGTCAGACACAGCAATAGGTACTTCCATTGTACTCGCACTCGCCATCGCTCTCTCCTACCAAATTGTTCCCTTAACGCAGTGATACTCAACTTGCGGCCCGGGGGCCAGATGTGGCCCGCAACAGGGTGCAGAGTGCCCCCCGACCATTTTCTAAATATTTCACGTTAGTTTTCATTGTGAATTAGAATCTAATTCACAATAAAAACTAACCTGAAATAAAGTTTGACTGAGCTCCAGCTAAATTGTCAAATACCGCCGTCTGCTCGCTACCCAGGCACTTATGTATGTCTAACTAACTTAGCATTACTAACTATCCGGTGTGCACAACATTGTCATACTAAACTCCGGCTGACACCCCAAGAACCTACAATCCACTACAGAAAAATAGTATATTGTTTGTTTATTAACTGGCCCCTGGCCTCCTATCATTTCATGAAATTGGCCCCATGGCAAAGCAAGTTGAGTATCCCTGCCTTAACGCCTGCTTATTTTTAGCCCTATGGGATGGCCGAGGTACCAGAGGAGCGCTCCATGCGTGAGTTCATCAGTCCTGCTCACATGCCTCTCTGCCTGCATTCTTCATGCTTTGTATGTTACGTAAGGAGGCCGGAGCCACGCAGCCAGTGCATCTCCAGGTTCTGTTCTTTCTACTAAGGCTACAAAGCCACTCTCCATCTCTCTGTGTGTGTCTCTCTGTGGACCAGCTTCAAACACACACTACACACACACACACACACACGCACACGCACACACACACACGCACACACGCACTCACCCCGAACAAGTGTGTGTCCTGTTTCATTACTTACCCCATTTCCACCTCATCTGTAGAGACAGCACTATTAAATCTTCAGAAAGACCTGTTAAAAAAGAAGAAAGAAGAAGAAATTATAATAAATATGAAGGCAGGACTGCTGCTCTTTTCTACATGACATTTAAAGACCAGTAGTGTGGGCACACAGGCCAGACACAGTTAATCAATCCCAGACTGCAGAAAGCCTTTCTCAAATACTGCAGGTATAAAGTCATTGTGGCCAACAATGAACAGGCAGACAGACACGGTGATGTGAAATGAAAACCTATTGAATGCCGGGCCGGGCCGGGGCCTCTAGACAGTGTATCGGCTGAAGGAATATGTCACCGAGGCGGCAAGGCTGGCTGGAAATGTTATTTTCTGTGGCCCAAGGCCCTCTGCGTTGTCTGAACTCTGAGAGGTGGTATTGAGGCTATCTCTGCTCAAAAGGGATCCTGCTTTAATTTCCTGTTGGCACACCAATCACAAATATCACCGACACAGGCTGGAGAGGCCTGAATGAGCGCCGGAGGTGACGGTTATTGAAACATTAATATCACTCTCAAATCGATAACACACATACACAGTCTCACGTGGTCAGACCGACCGGCTCTGACCATTTATGGATTTCCTTTCCGCTCCCTGTGTGCAGTCCCTCAAATTCCTCCGCCACTGTGAAACAACAACGCTAGCTCGTTGCTACATGCTGAAAATGGTACGTTTTACTACACACTGGTTGACTCAGTTGACCGTCGGTCACGTTCACTCCATTTTGATTGGGTAAAGCTAGTGTCCTCTAGTAAGAGAGTGGCGTCAGCGGAGGACCAAAATGCGAGACTCATTAGCCAATGAACAGCCAGGAATGGGTCTCGCGCTACTTTTGCATGCTAAAATAAAGCTGATAATGTACAATTTGATTCAAGGGATGAAAAACCCTTTCAAAGTACAACACAAACTGTCTATTTTGCTGCAACTCGACAGTGCTGCTTTTTTTACTCAAGAGTTCCACTTTCTACTTCCTGGAAAAAACTGGTCCATTGGAGTGAATGGAGATGTCGGAACTCTTCTATTATAAGGCTCTGGGTAAAGTAGCATGCAAGCCCGCCCCCTACAAGCTGTTATTCGGCTTTGCACGGAGCTTGCCGACAGATTTTCGATGCAAGTCGAAAGTCTGTCTCCAGAGATTAAGTGGGTGGTGTCTGTGGTGGTGGCGGTGTCAGTCACGATTGTGATGTCATCAGTGATATCACTTGAGCATTTGTGATCTCATCAGTGATGTCATCAGATGGCGCATCATCTCGAGTCTCCACCCTAGAAATCTCACGCGAGATTTCTAGTATCACAAAATCTTGTTGTGTGTGTGTGTGTGTGTGTGTGTGTGTGTGTGTGTGTGTGCGTGCGGGCGTGCGCGCTCGTGCATGCTTGTATAGCTGTCTTAGTGAGGACCAATTTGAGTTTTATACATGGGAAGTGAGGACATTTTGGCCGGTCCTCACTTTCTCACACAGCTTCAACGGTTAGGTTATTGGGTTTAGGTTAGGGTTAGGGTAAGAATTTAGGTTATTGGTTAGGGTAAGGGTTAGGGTAAAGCATTTAGGTTATGGTTAGGGTGGGGCTAGACCTAGGGAATGCATTATGTCAATGAATGTCCTCACTAAGATAGCTGTACAATGTGTTTTTGTGTGTGTGTGTGTGTGTGTGTGTGTGTGTGTGTGTGTGTGTGTGTGTGTGTGTGTGTGTGTGTGTGTGTGTGTGTGTGTGTGTGTATGTGTACGCGTGCGTGCGTGCGTGTGTGTGTGTGTGACCGAGTTTAACAAGGCGCATATTATCACTAATGTCACTCATGCGTTTGGCACATAGTCAGAAAGCATGAGTCTACAAGGAGCTCTGAGGACAACATGATGAACAAAAGCACAACAGACAATGAACCACAGAGAACAACATCCTGAAACAGCCTCCACATCTCCGAGAGGCTGTGCACAAATGTGTGTAATTTCAGCAAGATACGCCACGTTATATTGCTGCAAAATAAATACTGTTTTCATCAGCCGGAGAAATGTGAACGCTCCAGCAAAACGCTTGTGTGGTGGAGGTGTAGCCTTCCCCCACACAAGTCAGACTCACCATCCCAGCTCCCCTCTTCATTTCTGTGCCCTACATTCTGCATCCAGCACGTACAAAACAAACTCTCCCCAAGCAACTTTCACCAAGACCTAAAAACAAGAACCAAAAAAATAAAAAAAATAGTTAATTGGACAATTGGCAGTTGCAGTGTATTATTCCCTTTGATGCCACAAACAGTATTTATTAGGAGCAGGGAAATGGGGCATTTCGTGCCATATCAAACTGTTGATGGCCTAAAAACACTAGTGTGGCGTAGATGTAGTGCGGTGTAGCTGTAGTGTGGTGTAGCTGTAGATGTAGTGTGGTGTAGATGTAGTGTGGTGTAGATGTAGTGTGGTGTAGATGTAGTGTGGTGTAGCTGTAGATGTAGTGTGGTGTAGATGTAGTGTGGTGTAGATGTAGTGTGATGTAGATGTAGTGTGGTGTAGATGTAGTGTGGTGTAGCTGTAGTGTGGTGTAGATGTAGTGTGGTGTAGATGTAGTGTGGTGTAGATGTAGTGTGGTGTAGCTGTAGATGTAGTGTGGTGTAGATGTAGTGTGGTGTAGCTGTAGTGTGGTGTAGATGTAGTGTGGTGTAGATGTAGTGTGGTGTAGATGTAGTGTGGTGTAGCTGTAGATGTAGTGTAGCTGTAGTGTGGTGTAGATGGAGTGTGGTGTAGATGTAGTGTGGTGTAGCTGTAGTGTGGTGTAGCTGTAGTGTGGTGTAGATGGAGTGTGGTGTAGATGTAGTGTGGTGTAGATGTAGTGTGGTGTAGATGTAGTGTGGTGTAGCTGTAGATGTAGTGTGGTGTAGATGTAGATGTAGTGTGGTGTAGCTGTAGATGTAGTGTGGTGTAGATGTAGTGTGGTGTAGCTGTAGTGTGGTGTAGATGTAGTGTGGTGTAGATGTAGTGTGGTGTAGATGTAGTGTGGTGTAGATGTAGATGTAGTGTGGTGTAGATGTAGTGTGGTGTAGATGTAGTGTGGTGTAGATGTAGTGTGGTGTAGATGTAGTGTGGTGTAGATGTAGTGTGGTGTAGCTGTAGATGTAGTGTGGTGTAGATGTAGTGTGGTGTAGATGTAGTGTGGTGTAGATGTAGTGTGGTGTAGATGTAGTGTGGTGTAGCTGTAGATGTAGTGTGGTGTAGATGTAGATGTAGTGTGGTGTAGCTGTAGATGTAGTGTGGTGTAGATGTAGATGTAGTGTGGTGTAGCTGTAGATGTAGTGTGGTGTAGATGTAGATGTAGTGTGGTGTAGCTGTAGATGTAGTGTGGTGTAGATGTAGATGTAGTGTGGTGTAGCTGTAGATGTAGTGTGGTGTAGCTGTAGATGTAGTGTGGTGTAGCTGTAGATGTAGTGTGGTGTAGCTGTAGTGTGGTGTAGATGTAGTGTGGTGTAGATGTAGATGTAGTGTGGTGTAGCTGTAGTGTGGTGTAGATGTAGTGTGGTGTAGATGTAGATGTAGTGTGGTGTAGCTGTAGATGTAGTGTGGTGTAGCTGTAGTGTGGTGTAGATGTAGTGTGGTGTAGATGTAGATGTAGTGTGGTGTAGATGTAGATGTAGTGTGGTGTAGCTGTAGTGTGGTGTAGATGTAGTGTGGTGTAGAGTAGAATAAATGCAGAATGTAAGACGGTGTAAGAATGAATGAAGAATGTGGTGTAGAAAATAGATTGGAATATCAAAACAAGCAATTACCCTTTCATGGGAGTGCCTCCAACAATCACATCAAAGAACCATGCAATCCTCCTCACTCTAGAAATCATCATTAGCCAAGAAAACAATTGGTTGGTTATCTTAAAACTGATTTTACGGGAACATATAGGATCATTATTTCATTTCTGAGGATGAAGTAAGCGCTATGTCCTTTCCAGTTAATCCCTGGCTCCCATATTGCCCATATTGAACTTGCATGCAGCAGGCCTTTTTCAGATGGCACACCTTTAGTCTCGGCCTCTGGGAAGATAAGCCATTAATCTATTTATAATCCCTCTCCTATTCCTGGCAGGCAACCCTCCCACCTTGTCCCCTCTCAGTGCACTTTTCCTGTGTTTTACCTTCCCAATCTCCCATGGTATCTTTCCCTTTATTTTCCATCGGTACATCAATAAAGTGTGCGCTGGAATATTTATAGCATCAAGGTGAATTGAGATAGTTTTGATTGAGAAAATTGATCCCTTTCACACTAAACTTCTGGCTTTGCGCAGCATTATTAGCAAGAATGGCTCAGGATGTCCTGCTGTGTTAATAAGCCTCCAACACACACAGATAGCCCAGATTGCACTGGATTATCAGAAAATCTGTGGCTCGATAAAACATACATTATACATTATCATCATATATTATAATCATTATACATACATCATACATTTTCATGGTCCTCATTGAGTTGCTTTGATAACCTGCAGACTCTGGTGCCTGAACCACTGTTACAGATATGAGGGTAGACCTCATGGTCCATGTAAAACTTGCACAATTAATGATTTAATTTCGAAATGGCAAAGATTCAACTTGTTATTGGTACTTGATTCCTGCAGGAAGATGGAGACAGGCTTGATGAGAAACACTCAATAATATGCACAAGTTGAGGAATCACATATACTGTAACAATAGAAGTACTAAGTACAGAACCTTGGCTTGCACTATGGAACAAAGCATTGTTGCTCTGAAAGTGTTCGATATATCTTCAAAATATCACCCCCCCCCCCCAACCAGGCATACAATCTATTTCAAAAAGAGTGTAAACAAGATTCAAGATTTTTATTGTCACCCCGTTGTACAAGTACGCACGTGTGAAATTCTTATGCTGTGGGCTCCGTTACAGACAAGGTGCAGCAGGTACTGTAAATAGTGCAAAATCACAGTAACCAACAAATAGACAATAAATAAGGCAACAGTTAAATAGGGCAACAATGTAAAAAACAGTGTATGTGAAGGGCAATTAAGGCAACAGTTAAATAGGAGAGGTAATAAAGTAGAAGTGATAAAGTACTAACTAGAAGATGAAAAGTGTTCACAGTGTCCAAGAGTGTGCAAATGACAATAACACGGGTTTGTTGCACTATAGCTGCACTCCTCAGCTCACATCCTGTCACGTGCTGGAGCTCACATCCTGTCACGTGCTGGGCTGCGCGCCTCACCCTTCTCAGCGCCTTGCGATCCATGCTGGTACAGTTCCCGTACCAGGTAGTGAAGCAGCCGGTCAGCAGGCTCTCAATGGTGCCTCTGTAGAAGTCCCTGAGGATTTTGGGCCTCAGGCCAAATTTCTTTAGGCGTCTGAGTCCGTGCAGTTGCTGTTGTGCCTTTTCGACGACAGTGGTGGTGTGGCTGGCCCACGTGAGGTCCTGGTGGATGTTGACTCCCAGGTACTTGAAGCTGTCCACCCTTTCCACCACTGTGCCGTTGATGGTGACTAGGGGGTGAGTCTCCATCCCCTCCCCTGTTATCCACAATGACCTCCTTGGTCTTAAGAGACGTTCAGGGAGAGGTGGTTGTCCTGGCACCACTGTTCCAGGGCATCCAGCTCTTTCCTGTAGGCTGTCTCATCGCCATTGGAGATCAGCCCCACAACCCTCATCCGCAAACTTCACAATGGTGTTTGAAGTCTGTGTCACCACGCACAGTTGTGGGTGTAAAGGTCATACCAGAAGGGGCTGGAGACACAGCCCTGCGGCGCTCCTATGCTGATGGTCAGTGGGGAGGAGGTGCGGGTGTTCACTTTCACCACCTGGTGGCGGTCTGTCAGAAAGTCCTGGATCCAGTCACACAGTGCTGTGTTCAGGCCCAGATCCTTGAGCGTGCTGACCAACCTGGAGGGCACTATGGTGTTGAACGCTGAGCTGTAGTCCACGAACAGCATTCTCACATAGGTGTCCCTCCCTTCCAGGTGGGAGAGGGTGGTGTGTAGCACGTGTGCGATGGCATCTGCTGTGCTCATGTTGGGCATATTCACTTGACATTGTTACTTTTGTTTTCGCCGCTCAGCTGTATAGACGGTTTTCACGGAATGGTCAGTCCTGCACTTGAATGTTTTTTTTTCTTTTATGTCCACAGCAAACACTGCAACAGGAAGTGAGCGGGGGTTCAATTTAGAATGTTTTTGTTGTCAAGTTAAAACCGTCTATAGGGCGACCAGTCATTGAGGCTGGTTACCTTCTGCTGTTTGGGAATGGGGATGATGGTGGCAGATTTGAGAAGCAGGAGCAGACAGTCCGGAGGTAAAGGGACTGGTTGAAAATGGTTGGGGGGAAAAACATGCCAGTGAAAACAGTTTATGTAAAAAGGTATGGAGAACATCATTATTCAGGGCACAACTTGTGTTGGCAGTACAACCTGAATGTATCACGTCTTGTGATTCATACATTACTTAGTTTGCAACTATTATCTAAACTCTTTTGCGGTATGATACACATTTGCTTTCCCAATTACACTGCTTCACATTCAAACCAGCTTGTTCAAAACAACAAACAACTCCAGATCTCCAGGTGGTGCAAACAAATTGAATAAGAGTGCCAAATGCTCAGGGAAATCAGAGGATGAATCCATCTGCATGACAATTGTTAATTGTGAATAACGTACAAGCTGCCTCAGAGACAGCACATGCTGTGGCCTTTCTCTCTCTGTCTGTCTCCTGCCGCTCTTTGGGCGACAGATCCATGCTGGTAATGAGCTCTAGCTGTGGTCCAGCTCATCCTCTAACAATACAGGATGTGCCCAGAGTCCTATAATTAAGTGGAGCAATTCTGACTGTCAGTGCCTCTATTTGCCTATTTCTGTTACCAGGCAACATTTTCTTTTCCAAAGTTCTACTAGAGGATTATTCAGCCGCAGGTGCATGGCATGGCTCTTTCAACTTTTTTCTTTCTTTCTTTCTTTCTTTCTTTCTTTCTTTCTTTCTTTCTTTCTTTCTATCTATCTATCTGGGTCCTTGAGCCATGGCTGAAAATAACATCACAAATGTGTAAAAGGATTAGATGTAGGCATCCGTAGGGGTTGACTTCAGACACTTTGGGGGTCCTGCAGCACGGCACCCAGGCAGACGAGAACAATCGCAGCGTAGATAGCAGCAAAGCCTTTTAATCCCGCTGGCTGCTAAACTGATCAAGGAGCATGGTGAGACATCAAATACACTCCAATCCAGACTAGAAGCTGCCTGGGGTTATGCTGCCCACTATTACTAGCTCAGTGGGACAATACGGTTCAGTTGAATTCACCAATCACCAGCGGGGACAAGTAATAGTTGGGGGCCATCATCAGTTTGCCATCACCAAACTTGGGTAAATCCAAACTCTTGCTTTCTCAAATTATCTCTACAGAAAACAACAAGCTACACCATTCTATCTTTTTCCGTGACTTGGTTTTGAGAGACAACACCCACGTAGCAGTTGCTCATCCACCAACAGTCAAGTCATCCACCTGAATCCGGAATCTGCTTAATCCAGCAGTCACAACATGAAATTCGAGCTGCACCCATTTTCCTTCTCTCCTCTCTTCAGTGAGGGCCGTCACTGTCCGCGGGCATCAGTGTGTACGACTGCAACTCAAGGCTCTCTCTGTCTGTTTCGTTCTGCGTGTGCCTCTGTTCCTGCCCTGCTCCCCTGGGGATGATGGATGCTCCCTACATCTACGGGGACAGCTGGTCATTAGGCCGTGAGGTAAAGCTCTGGGAAGGGGGGGGGCTGAGGGGGGCACCATAGCAGAAAAAAGGTGGTAGCAGAAAAACAGAAGACACAGGAGAGAGAGAGAGAGAGAGGGAGAGAGAGAGAGAGAGAGTTTGAACCCTTTTGTTGGCTGACATTATAGTCACATTGTGATGCAGCAGATAATAGCCTGCAGGTCAGACAGGGGGCCTGGGGAGCGCGCTGCACCTGCTGACAGACAGGGGGCCTGGGGAGTGCGCTGCACCTGCTGTCATTCATTCAAGGTGACGATATGCCTGAAAAGTCCTAACGGTGACAGTGCAGTGTGCCAAGCCTGTGTGTGTGTGAGTGAGAGAGAGAGTTAGAAAGCCATTACAACAATCCATACACATTATACGATAGCATCAGTCATATGGATCACATTAGAAAACCCATGACATCATATGAGAGGTGCCTGCAGCTGCCGGCGACTTAACCACACCACATGCAAACCGATTACCTCAAACAAATCACTCTGCATGCATGCAGCCATCTATTCCAGAACAATATGATACGACCGCCACAAAGCAATGCATTCACTGCACGAGTGAGTGAGGCGGCCTTTGTTCTACAACTGGGACTGTGCATGAAATGTATGCCCCTTCCAGACCCCCGTGTTTTCAACTTTGCAGTTGAAAGGCAAAGAAAGAGGTTCTGGTTTAAAAGCAAGTCTCCAGCTGGTTGCAAACAGTAGAGAGAGGGGTCGATGCTCTCTGTCGCTCCCTTGACTGAGCAGTCTACCCTTCAAACGTCCAGACAGCCGTGTGAACCCCCAGAGACTGTCAATTCCCGTTTTGTATCCGACTCTCAGTGCTGTGCTGTCTGCAGACACTCTCATACAAAAACATTTAATTCATAGCAAAGTGCTCTCTGCAGCTTCAGTCAGGTGAGGATAGCAAAGTGCTCTCTGCAGCTTCAGTCAGCAAAGTGCTCTCTGCAGCTTCAGTCAGGTGAGGATAGCAAAGTGCTCTCTGCAGCTTCAGTCAGGTGAGGATAGCAAAGTGCTCTCTGCAGCTTCAGTCAGGTGAGGATAGCAAAGTGCTCTCTGCAGCTTCAGTCAGGTGAGGATAGCAAAGTGCTCTCTGCAGCTTCAGTCAGCAAAGTGCTCTCTGCAGCTTCAGTCAGGTGAGGCGAGGTGACGCCTGCCTCAGGAGGTGAAAAACATCTGAGGGGGAAGGAAAAGGGGAAGGCACAAAGATCACTGCCAAAACTCCTCAAGTGTTTCCAGGAATTAATTGAGGACAGTTTAATCTTTTGTGTCGACCTCGGAATTACTTCCCCTTTATAGTGGTTAAGCCTCTTTTAGAAAAGATCCTCATCACTCAAATGGACGTTCTCTCACATATACTTACTGCATATACTGTACACATAATGTAATGACCATGAGGACTACAGTATGTAGTTACATCTGTGCTGAGTAAGTGACATATAATGGGGGTGGGGGGTAGGATAGTGTCCGTGGAGTAATAATGTCCATGGGGGGGGGGGGGGGGGCAGACTGTTAGGAGCTGGTTGTGCTCAGGGAGTGGGGTCCTGATTTGTAGGGGCTTTCAGGTCTCATTGAAGAGGCGGATGGCAGTTGGGAAGGAACTGTCCCTGTGACGAGAGGTTCTGGTACTGCGAAACATCAGTCTTCTGCCATGGGGGGAGGGCCTTGAAGCGTTTATGACCTGGGTGGGAGGGGTCGACCATGATTTTCCGAGACTGCTTTAGCATCTTGGCAGTGTGTAGGTCGTGAAGGGATGGCAGGTTGCATTCGACCACCTTTTCAGCACGGCGGATGAGGCGCTGCAGTCTGGAGATGCCCTTGCGGGCAGAAGCAGCAGCATACCAGACAGAGTGATGGAGGAGGTGAGGATGGACTCGAGGAGTAGTAGAAAGGTGTAGAAAAGTGCCAACGCTGCCTTTGGCAGCTTGAACTTCCTCAGACGCTGAAGAAAGTACATCCTCTGTTGTGCCTTCCTGGTGAGAGCTTTGATGTTCAGCTGATGATTGAACCCAGAAAGCAAAGGACACCACACTGTTGTCTGGGCTGGGTAGTCACCCAGGGTGATGGGGGAAGGTGGGACTGCATTCTTCCTGTAGTCCACGATCATCTCCACTGTCTTTTGGGCATTGAACTCCAGGTTGTTTTGACTGCACCAAGTCATCAGGTGGTCGATCTCCTGCCTGTGCGCAGACTCGTCACCATTAAAGATGAGCCCTATGAGGGTGGCGTCATCTGCGAATTTCTGCGAAAAGTTTGACAGACTGAGGAGGTGCAGCTGTTGCTGTACAGGGAGAAGCATGGAGAGAGGACGTCCGTCGCCTTAGGCAGCTCTGGTGCTGATGGTTCAGTGTGATTTTGTTCCGCTCCACCATCCTCAACAAGAAAATAGAACAGAGGTAGCAGTTCTCATCTATATTTAGGGAGTGGATGTTGATGGCTGCAGGAGTACTGGTTAAGGTGTTTTCAAGAGATTTGAGGAGCTCTCCATAGTCGCCTGCCACCTACTCCCATCAACAACTAGCACAGCTAGCCTTTCAACTAGCAGCCTTTCCGGTGAAGTGGGAGACTGCGCGGATGCAGATGGATGGAAGGGGTAGAGCACTGCGGAGCAGCAGAAAATGGCATCATTGCAGCCTCACCTCGACCCCTCATTTCCTGCCAGTCACACCAGGCAGGCAGTGCCACATGGCAGCAGCTTTCCTCTCACCCACAAGAACACATTCAGTGGGGCGTTGCATGCTGCGATAACACGTGTCTCTTCCTTGGATGAGCTCAGGCCAAACAATTGAGATGTCGTCACACGTGCAAAGGCATAAATAGCCCAGATTATATCCGCTCTGACCTTGTTAGTCCATAGTTAACACTCCTACAGTATCGGTGCATTCTATATATGAAGTGTTTTATACAAAGATGAGACACCCACTTCTAACAGAAGTGATGCCTACAAAACGAGTGGCAACACAAAATGTTTTGGATAGAAGAATTAATTTACAATTGATGCTAAAAAAAAAGTCTACACCTTCCTATCCTACAGACTTCTTGACCCTCTATAATCTATATTTTAGTGATATTGGTCAGTTCAATTAAAGAACTTCACCAAAAAGTAATGCAGATTTATTTTGCACATGATCTCACATATCCGAAAACGAAGGTTTTGCAGTCATTCATTTAGTTCGAGTTATTGAGTTGAGGTATGTTATGTGGATGAATGACATCACTGACGTCAACTTTAACTTAAATGAACTCCATACATAACCTTTTCAAACAATTCATGTCTATCCCAAATCTTAGCACCCAACAGCCCTTCAGTGTCTTTAATGAGCAATCTGTGAACTAACAAGTACCCAACATGAACCTGCGATTTTTTCAATCAAATGGAGAAGTAGGTTAAGGTTAAAACTCCACTAACCACCAATATCCATGTGGTGCCATCCTGCAGGAAGTCATTTTGCAAAATGAGTGTCTTCTTGTGCCAAATATACATGTTAATTTCCCCCAAAGGCAACACGTTTGCACAACACAACAAAAAAAACATTTAGGGGCAAATGTGAAGGTGGTCCGAGTCATTTGGAGGGTTTGCCAGCTTTTGTGTTCTAAAAGCAACTTTTAACAGCAGCTGGTAAGTAGGTCATAAGCCTGGGCCATGTCACATACTTTGCCTGAAATTAAAGTTCTTAGCACACCTTTTGGCCAGAATAAAGCCATGAGCATTAAGTGATTGTGTGTGGCTCTTCATAAGCCATTGGGGAATGGGAGGGGGGTGTATGAATGTATGTAGTACATTCAGCAGAACGTATCTTTCATCACCTTGGTGAGAGTTTGGTTTAACATTGCGTGCCTTTGGTGAACTTCAGCAAAAAATAAATATATATATTTTGCACATATCACAGATCCAAAAACTGGAAACAGTTTGTGGAATCATTTAATTTAACAGTTTGAGTCACTTGTGCACAAATTACATCATGGGTCCAACTTAACTCAAATTTGCACCAAAACCGTTTAGTTTCTGGATGTGTGAGATCAGGTACAAAATCAGTTTTTCTGTAAAGTTCTCATTTAACATTAGGTTTTACAGAAAATCTATTACTAAAACTGACATCACAAGCTGATGTTGCAGAGGATTGACTTGCAAGTTGGGGTTAAAAAAAATGCAAATTAGGCAAGCACTTAATTCAGAGTAATACAAGCAAGACGTTTGGGGTTCAGCATCAAGCCAATGGAAACTGCCAACAAGAATGTTGGCAGTTGTTGGAGAATATTTGACTGGTGTGCCATGAGCTTTTATGTTCAAGGCCTGTTGCAAGACTTATTCAGTAGACACCCATCTGCCAGTGCTCCAGCCTCTTTCAAATATTAATCCAAGAAAGATTTGCCAATGCCCAAATCTGCCAACCAATTTGGTTTAATCCATTAGTTTTCTGCAGGGCAAGAAGTACAGCATTAGGCTTTGTACCCTGAATACAAAGGAATTGGTCATCGATAATACCAATAGACCTATCAAAATCCAGCCATTGACATTTTAGAACCACAATCAGTTTGCCGACAGCACTTTGCACTGTATAAGATTGAATAGCAATAACAAATCTGTTACTGCCATCTAGTGGGGGCACTCTACAAGTGGCAAGGCAAATGACAAACTTCGAATATATTTATTGAATTACTAGGTACAAAATTACACTGAAAAGACAAGGTAAATACAACACATGGCAAATAACAAAACTGCAGCAGGCAAGAGGACTTCAGTTTGGCGGGATCTGAGCACCCTGCAAAAACAGAACAGATCAGTGAATCTGTCCATACAACGCATGTTTCCCATGTATTCCTATTCAGAGTTTTAACGTTACCGTTTCCACGTCTTCGATAACCACGGTCACACCCTTCTCACCCTCCTTAATCTCAAGGTCGCTCTCCGTGTTGTTGTGCGAGCAGTACTCGTCACTGTCGGTCTCTACAGTAGTGGGCTGAGAAACGGTCAGGATTAAAAGCAGGCAAAACCTTCCAAGTACATTTCCATTACAGCTGTATATAGTGCTTGTGCCACTGAATAAAGCAAGTCTAGTGAAATGCATGCCATTATTTAACCAGTAAATAATATGCAAATAACAAAATAGGCAAAATGTGCAGCATGGATAACTTTTAAGTAGAGAAATAAATCCATGTACTACATGAATAAAATGCCTCAAATCATGTTGATTAGTTGCCTTTTTGTTGCGTCCAGTACAAGACTAAACATGGCACCAACCTCGTAGTCTGGATCCTCCTCGGGGCCTTCTTCATCAGCAACTTGTTCTTCGGTGAGGAACTTGGTCACCCACGACTGCTGCTCCTCCTCTTCCTCATCTTCATCCAACTCATCCTGCTTCCTCTTGTTGCCCTTCCCACAGGGTTTGGTAGGAGATACACTCACTTCTGCAAAGGGGAGACATCCTGAAATGTCAAGTCTATTCATTTCAGTCTTAATGACTACATTCAGCACCAACACCATTTCGGTGGCTCTGGAGACAAGCAACTTATTTCATAGTGAATAAATGTAACACAAGTGAGTCAGGCACTGGTGGCAAAAGTTTAAATAAGTGTCTTTACATTTCAGTTTGCCATTGTAAACCCTTCTGGTTTTACGTCACTGCAATACCCACTCAAATGAGCACTGTACACTAGAGCTGCAATGAATAAGCCGTTAGTCGATCGACAGAATTGGAAGATTAATAATCAATACTAGTTTTGAGTAATTTTTTTAAAGAAAAGACAAAATTGTCATTCCAGCTTCTTAAATGTGAATATTTCCTAGTTTCTTTACCCCCACGACAGTAAACTATATATTTTGTGGGTTGTGGACGATCAATTGAGAACATCTTGGGCTTCGGGAAAAATACATTTTTCACCATTTTATAGACCAAACAACTAAACGAGAAAAGAAAGTAAAGAAAGTAATCGACAGATTAAGCGATCATGAAAATAATTGCAGTCCTACTGTACTGCTTTATGCCATGGACATGTCTGGCAAGTACCACTCCAAAATAATTAATAAAGAATTATGTGCCGGTGATATTATATTTTTGCAAATGCTGTGTTCTCCCGACCAGAGAGGGGCTGTGGAGCGCTATGATGGCTGGGCGCAACAGCGCAAGACAGAATGTATTGGTATATTAGTTATTTATTAGCAGCATCCAACTTTCAAACCCCACCGTCGAGAAGCAATGAACCCTTCTGCTTTGGTAGGTGGCTTTGAAACGTGTCACACTTGTAAATACATGCAAAACTCTGATTTTGAACGCTTGGGGGTTTTAGCAGCGTGAGAGTCTACCGTCTCATAAGGCAGTGTTTCCCAACCAGGGGTACGTGTACCCATAGGGGTACTTGAGCAGCTTGCAGGGGGGGTACTTGGAAAGATTGGGATTGCAATTGATTTTTGGGATTGCAATTGATTTGCAAAATGATAAAAACAATGCAAGTAAGTTCATAGGCCCATCTTGGTAAAACTGATGACTTTCTATTGAAAACAGTCAGAATTGTATTAAAGGGGTGTCATTCAAATGATTTCCATGTAATAATCAGATCTGTTAGATAGGCCTACTGAAAGTTTGATATGATTTTAACAGAACAAATTTAGGAGAATCATCAACACACATAGGGTACTTTGGCATTTCAAAACAGCTAAGCCAAAGAAGGTTGGGAACCACTGTAAAGGACTGTGGAAGGGAGATGATCACGTCATATGCCGACACAGTTCCGAAAGGGGCTAGCATTGCAATTTTTTGTTTTGGTGTAGCTAAGCTGACATGCTCAAGTCACACCACTAAAGATTTTGTTTCTCAAGAAGCAAGAGTAATGATTTTGACATCAAGTTTCATTAAATATTTCAGCATAAGCTGTCAAAGAATTAGGTGCATCATATGGTATGATTAAGTGTAGATTCTGATTTCAGTGTGAAGTTTGTTGATTCCAACACTATGGCAATCATACCTGGGGAGAGGCAGCGACCAATGGTGCTGGAGATCGGGTATCCCAGGGCGCTCTGCAGGCGGCGGGGCAGGACCCAGAGCAGCAGGCGGGTGACCCGGCTGAGGCGCTTTCGGCCGGCCAGACTCTGGCGTGCTGGGGTGGAGGCCGCGGAGCTGGAGCTTGCTGGGCTGGAGGCCGCGGAATTGGTTCGATCCAGATCCCTTTTCGCTGGGAAACCAAACATCCACCAGACCGCGCGGCACGCACGGACCTGTCAGTAAAGAACAGAGCCGTCAGTTTCAGGGGGAAACAAAGCAAACACTCACACTTGCTGGTGGTGTTCATCAACATACCACGATGCTGACTGGCCAGAACTGAGAGAGACGACGCAGCATGGCGTGAAGCATGCCATCTCTCTTCACAACGTGGCGGTCGCGCTCCTGCAGGTAAGGAGAAAACTGGGGTGGTCATAAAAAACTAGCAGAAAATAATATCACCAACTTGTCTGAGGCTTGATAAAGTCATCAGCGACTATGTAGCTGAGTGTCAGCCTACGGTAACGATAACCACGCTAGGGCCTCAATCCAGACCAGAGTTGGACTTGCCCTCCTGAGAAAGCTAAGCTAAAGTTAAACAGCAATTGACCGCATTATAGGCTACAGTGTGTTACCAAGACGATCTCCACCTCCACCTGCTCCTGCTCGGCGGTGTGGCTGCTGTGCTCATCAACCACGGAGGGCATCTTGCTGCGGGACCTGACAAGTTAAAATGGGGGAGAAAGCGTGGCGTGGACTGACTGGAGTGTGGAGCAGCATGGGGTGTTGTAGGTGAAAATGTACCTTGAAGTTAGCACGGTGTAGCCAATCAACGCAGACGAACGCACCCTGTGCAATCAAGGCTGACCAATGAGGACGCCCGCTAATTAACCTGACAGGGGAAAGCCAGGATGAGGGCGTGTGCCCCTTATTTATCAGGAAACTTAGCCATGGTGAAGGCACAACACCATGGCACATACAAATAGACACATTTTTAATGATTATGTTGTATTTATATTATTAGGAAAATAGTGATGTTTATTTACATCTATTGTGTACAACTAATTTGCATTGAAATATTTGGCCTGCTCATACATGTACCTATTATTTTGAGTTGGCTAGGCCTACCTAAATCTGAAAGTCCATTGCTAAAACTAAAATCACTGGAGTAAGCAGACTGCCATACACATGCCTACTCATTGAATATGCAGCATTCAGTATGTTCGTAATATCTCTCATTCCAAAAACACGCAGGTTTCAGCTTCCTGTGTGCCATTTAAATTTGATAGTTCCAAACTAATTTGTTGTGATGACTCATGTAAAAAAGGTCCTCCCTGTTGTGTCCCTGCAGTGACGCACAGCAGAGCAGAGCAGCAGCACAGTGCTGCACAGAGAAAGCCCACCTGGAAAACCTTGTAAACGTGAAATTAAAATAGCCATAGTTTCCCTCAATGCTTATTAGCATTTGAAGGGGTTTAGAAGAGGCCCTTAATGATGTTTCCATACTTCACGAGCGCCCTAATTGGTAATCACATCCGCCACTGACCCTCGTCAGACTTGCGTATACCTCGTGATTCGTTTAGTGGAGGACAAAAGGAGGGAGGAGACAGCAGACGAGTATAAAATGGGCCTGTCATCACTTCTCTTGTCAATCTACAATCAATCCTGCACCGGACGCAAAGAGAGCAGAAGACATTCAAAATGGAGAAGAACGCGGTCACACGGACAATCAGCATTGGAGCTATTTGCAATGGCACCAAAACCGCTCATTGGGATGATTTCTCCACGGCACGCAGGCACAGCAGCGCAGGGATGCGTGCGCTGTTGTGGGCCACCAGCAGTGCAAAATCCCTTGGAAGTTCTCTGGCATCAGAGTCCCAGACAAGCCGGGAAAGCATTTTTCCAAACATCCTGACACCTGGCAGCATCCCACAGTTCACTATACCCAGCCTGTCTGTCCAGGCCGGCTTCAAATCGTCAGGGAAGCACAGAGACAAACAGGTGGAGGAAGACGAGGCAGAGACAGACGAAGGCTTAGGGAGTCTCGGGACAGAGCTGGAGTCATCTTTAGCGGTTTCCCCAGCCTCGTCCACATCGTCCTCGGCCTTCAGCGCGTCTCCGTCAGACCGCAGAGCCGAGCGGAGTATCTCAGACCCCTTAACCCAGAGGAGGTCTGCCCTTCAGAGGGAGGTTTCCTTCCCCTGCCGCTACACGGAGGCCCAGCACTGCCTGGACCCCGCCAGCAGAGCTGCCCTCTCCCTGCCACACCTAACCAAAGTCACCACGCCGTACGGCTTCGTCACCCTGAGCCAGAGCCCCCAGATGGCCAGCGAGGAAGCCCTGCTCTGCCAAGCCGGGCTCCGTCGCTTCCACAAGGAGGAGGTGGCCTGCTCTTACAGCAAAGCCCCTTTGACAAGGACAGCAGACACCCACATCAAAGGCAGCTCCTCCCGTTGGTCAGCAGCAAAGCAGAGACTGTCTCAAGATTTGACTGGCTCACAGACTGAAGGAACATTAGCAAAGGCAGAGATACAAAGCGCTGCTGCTGCTGCCTCCTCCTCCTCCACCAGCGCTTCTGTTTCATCCTCCTCGTCTGCACCCAAACACGCCACCAGCAGCAAGCACAAGCGCCGCTTTTATCAGGTCATACGGAAACACTTCACCTCCCACCATTAGGAAGCAGCTGAACTGAACTCACTACAGCTCGGCCTGGCTTTGATTATGCACTTGTAAATGTAACATAGGGGTGTTTGCCATGGATCTCTGTGTGTGAAATGTCTTACACTAATACAGTTTTGTCATTATGATGATGCATTACCAGGTATTGTCAAATAAAAAAAATATATATGTAAAAATACGGTGCTGTAATACTGAGTTGATTATGTTTGAATCTTCCTTAAACCTCATGATTCACAACAGTGTCACTATTACCGTAAACTATTACCGTAAATTGCACAACTACGGTACTTTTCCAAAAGCAGTTTCTTTTGCAGAAAATAAACTTTCATGACCGCCGCCTTTCAAACTTGTTCAGATAAAATCATCAAAGCTCACCTTATTGGATGACATTTAGAAAGCCCTGGAGTTGACCCACTCGTGAACCATCTCAGGACCAGATGAGAAGATTATTTTTGCCTTTATTTAAGAGTTGAAAGTGCAGAGAAACAGGAAAGATTGGTACAGACTACAGAGACACAATGACTTGGCCATGTGTGAAAGGGTAATGTATTCCTCAGCTATTTCCATGTTTTCAAATGTCAGCCCCCTTCAGACTCACTTCTCTTCCACTCACTATCGACCACACCTGTATAGACTCTAGTCACTAGACTCTATACACAGCAACGGGCATTCACGACAGCTCACCAGTCTAGTGAGCTGTAGTGACTGCACGTTGCTGTGCTGTTTTCTGAGCAGCAGGGGGAGCTAGCAGCTCCCCTTGCTCCTCCTTAGCATATGAAGGGGCTCAGTGGAGAGGCCATTAGTGATGCTCGCCCACTGCACCCTTGTGTTGCTCATTGTCTTCCCCACGCAGATTGTTTCGATCAACATCATGATGAAGCTCTGAGTGAGTGGAGGCTATGGAAAATGCAGTGAGTCATCGCTGAATGCAAGAATAGATGAGATAACATGATCTCAAGTTAGGACATGTTTTGTTTGATTATATGTGATGACATCAGAGTTTGGAATAATTTTACATTATTGATCCGAGACAGAATGAGCAATTAGGCATTCTGGCTTTCAGTTTCAGTTCAGTCAAAAGTTATAGAAAAAACAAGAAATACCAGCCTAATAGAAGTAAATATATATATATATATATATTATTCAGTCAATCAAGCTTTATTGATGGACTCAGGTCCATAGAAAATACATAAAAGGAAACACAAGACAAATGTACAATTACACACACACACACACACACACACACACACACACACACACACACACACACACACACACACACACACACACACATAGAGAGAAAGAGAGTATGGGGTGTCAGATTCAGCAAAGTATGTGCAAGGTCTGTAGGGGAGATGAGCTTGTTAACAGCATGTGGGGGTCTGTAGGGGAGATGACTCTTAAAGCCATGGAGGCATTTCCTTATGTAGTGCAGCAGGATCCATCTCTGCTTTCCACTCTGAATAAAGAGAAAACAGGGAGTTTCAATGGCTGACTCTATTCTAGACAAATAAAAGAGTGTGACATTTTGTGTTTTCCTGTGTGACATTAGATGCTGTAGTGCAGTGCAAAACCCTATTTGGACTGCTGTCTACTTTCATAACATATATTGGAAGGGGAACTCCAGCTCATAAATGGGGTGTTTTACATTTGGTATTATATGGATGTTTATTGATTTGGCGACCAAATGACCAAACCAAGCACATTATCACCATGTTTTTCAATGAGATAGTGACTGTTGTAGACAACTGCCCGTTACCAAGAGGATGCATGCGTCATTCTGGGCTGGTGCGATTCAGCCTGAAGAATACACTCTGGGCGGTACGACAGCACACTCACTGGCTACACACAGATATGAGAATAGACCCTTTTCACGGGGGCCATTTTGTGTCGAAAAGGCAGAATAAACACAGGTGCAAGTAAAACACTAATGAGGGTTTCCAAATTCCAATCATGGAAGTTTGAAACCCTCATTAGTGTTTTGCTTGCACCTGTGTTAACCCTGGCTTTTCGACACAGAAGGGTCTATATGGACCTTTCTGTGTATGAGCCTGATGAGCTGCACTGACAACAAATCTGATCTTATTGCAGCCATCTGGGTTTCCAGAATTAGCCGATATATAAAGCTGTACATAATACATGGTAAATGATGAATGGCAGTTTGTCACATAAGGCCTTTAGCTGTAGGATCACTGGAATGAACCCACACATGAACACTATTATAAAAAGCACAAATAAATATGTTGTGCTCAAATTCATGTGAATAAAAAATAATGTCCTGTATGAATCAATGGTACAATAGAGGTTGTGGTAGTACAGGTAGACATGCCGCTGCTTCGGTTTTACTCGAGTAAATTAAGAACAAGCTTACTAAGAAAATACAAAGGGAGGTTTATACTTTTTATTTGAAATCATTGACTTGATGCATGTTACAAAATCCCCCCACAAAAGGAGCTGATTATCCAAGGTTTGAGGATGGTGCGGGAGTGTTTCATGATATTAATGAAGCCAGTATTAGTTACAGGAAGTAAGTGCAGAAGTACTGTGTTTTACTATAAATAGACCCGATTCTATCCACTTCTCTTAGGTGTAAAACTAACTGCTTTGACCCCCCCCCCCCACTATGTTCAGTACTGATATACATCAGCAGGGTTCTTCTTCTTTTCGTTTCTTTGAAGCATGATGGTTATGTGACAGTTTCCCATTTTCTTTACATAGTTCTTTGCATTTTTATTGAACTCTGCGAGGTATTTTGAGCTGCAAGGGTTGGGTAGTAGAGGGCAGACAAGGCAGTGCTCCATAGTGTGGTCTGCTTCTTCACATTCACAGGTGGTTGGGCCAGTCAGCAGGGTGATGTTGGGAGTAGGGAGACTGGAGGTTTGCATAACTGGACCAGGGTCAGACTGAACTTGCTGATTATGATGACAGTTAAAAAATCAATAAAGAAAATCTGATGGAATCATTGAGATCCATATACAGCAAGATCAAGATTACAGAATCCGGTTTTGCAAAGTAAGTAGACCTCTATCGGTCCAGCTGTTTGTTGGACAAATGATGTCACGTTTCAACACGTGAGGCCAAAAAGACACAAGGGACTATATGAACTTATATGAACTATAAGACTTATCTGCACAAGTATACATTGCAAAATAACTTAAAGCCAAGGTTCAAATTCTCATTGGATGATAAAGGTCATTCCCTAAATTTCTTAGGCCACCCTTTCTGTAAAGTCAGTCAAAACAAATGCTCTTCACATAGCATCAAGCCGCCCCCACAAAGGCATTGCAGGTGTAAAGACTAAAACGACATCATCCAAACAAGCGCTACATGCTGTATATTGAGAATCTAGATCAACTGTGAGCGAAAGAAAGAAAAAAGCCAACTGAAGGGGCTTCGCTCTAACTGTTCTTCCCCATTTTGTCACGTTGAGGTTAGCGCAGAGAACAGACACTACTTTTCCGGTACCGACCTCAACCTCAGACTGCAACTGATCACAGCGGAAAAAAAACTCACTTCCAAACGTAGGCAGAAGTTGACAGTCAAAGAAAGAGGCAGAAAAGGACAGACGGAGACAGAGGGAAAGAAAGCCGACGTCCTCAGTAGTTTCCTGCAGAGACACATAGTCAGCTGTAGGCTTTACACATACAGAGAGACAGTGGAGGTGGTGTGTTGCAGCATCGTAGTGCCCTCACTGCCCTGATGGAGCCTGGTCCTGCCAGCAGAGCAGAGGCACGGCCACCAGCCCTGCCTGTCAAACAGCGCAGGTAAGACCAGCAACAACCAGAATCCCCTCTGCCTCTCTCCTTAACCCTTGTTTTATTTGTCTACCTACATGATGTTGAATCGTTGAATTTAAAATGTTTAAGCACGTCTAAAGTATGCACATGACATGTGCACCTATGTGCAGTGAATATGCCACTGTCTCTGACTTGTCGTATCACTCTACTGCCTTATTGCTTGTTGTGTCTCTTGTTGTTTTTGCACTCATATGCCCTGTTATATTTGTACTATGTTGTAAACGGAGTCCACAGCACAAGAATTTCACACGTGATACTTGTACCACGGAGTGACAATAAAAAAATCTTGAATCTTGTTATCATTCGATGGTGATTGGTCACAGAGGACCCTTGCATTCTCTTAGTTGCTTGTAGTTTTGGTGATCTAGGATTCATGGTTATACTGCAGTTGATGTCATTCATTGTAAGCATGTCAATTCAGTTCAGTTCTGTTTTATAGCCACACAAGCAGGTCTCAAAGGGCTTTACATAGCATCATCACAGTCATATACCGTACTAAAACGGAAATCTACACACAACATAGTAGATAGTACACATTGCACAACATAGTGCAACATAGTACATCATATAAATACTAGACATTTTACTAGATTGCATTATGATACTACACACAGCATATCTTTGGACTGTGGGAGGAAACCAGAGCACCTGGAGGAAACCCTCGCAAACACGGGGAGACCAAACTCCACACAGAAAGGACCGGGGTGGAAATTCAAACCCACGACTTTGTTTGCCGTGAGGCAACAGTACTAACCACTGAGCCACCATGCCTAAAATGCAAAACACAACTCGGCATCATAAATATGACATCTCTCACCAAATCCATATGCTGTGAGTGATCATATTTATTTATAATATTTATTAATTGCTAATCATGTCAAGTAGGCTGCAGTAGACACAATTCTTTGGTCATCAGTTCTGCACATTACTGCTGTTGTGGGAAAACCTAGTAACTCCATTCTCGGTGCTTTGAATTGATTCCAGGAAAGTTTACATCCTCCCATTTGACTCGGGGTCTAATGAAAGCAAGTTAAAACACATAATGTAATTTATTTTCAAAATGCATGGGCACCAATTGGAAATATGTTTTTTTTCTAACTTTGAAAGGTACT
Source organism: Poromitra crassiceps (assembly GCF_964638095.1). Lineage (NCBI taxonomy): Eukaryota > Metazoa > Chordata > Actinopteri > Beryciformes > Melamphaidae > Poromitra > Poromitra crassiceps. Next base: position 18,387,826 of record NC_139632.1, read on the forward strand.
TTTTAGAGGCACAAGGTTTTCATTTGAGAGCAGCAGTGCCAGTCTGCTTATGTGAATGTGTAACATTGTTGTGATGTATGTGTGCATGTTTCTACACAGAAGTCAGTTGTCCAGAGGCTGCAGTGTGGACTCAGACTGTATGCTCAGCCCCTTTGGTCACCAGCACCAAAGCTACCCCTTCAATGACGTCTTCCCCGAAGCCACTGATTGTCACGCAGATGGGTGTCCCATACACCAGCGCTATGGTAGGTCTCAAGACTGATCAACTCAACTGGAGTGAAGGAAATTAACCATATCTGCGTTCTACACATGCACCATAGCATAGTATGAAAAATAAATACCCTCATGAAGACAGGAATTATGTGCTCAAGCATGCTGTATGTCAGTATTAGTGGTGTGAAAAGGAATCCATAGATTAGATATGAATTGTGCACCTTCCTGCCCCACCTAACACTACATGATACCATGATTATGAAAACACAGATTACATATGAAGATCAATATCATGGGAGGAGACAAAGTGATCATAACGTGTCGCTGTCCTTCCGCTCCTCCAGTCCTCTTGGTTCCTCTTTCTCGTGAATAGTGACATGGAGGAAGTAACACCTGAAACCAAACGTTTACAATTTCATTTTTAATCTACGTAAGGGGTTTAGACCAATCAGAATTACTGTGAGAATGTTCCGTTTGACGAGACATGACACTGCTCAAGTGTCAAGTAGGAAGTGTGAATGTAGAGATGCCTTCTCTCTTCCTTAATCTAGAGATGCTGTGCCCAGAGTCACCTATATGTTACCGTTGTTCAGTGTTCAATTCAGTTAACCTGGCCTGCTGTGTTACACAGATGACTCCCATCACCAGGAGAGGTTTTTCTCGGATGGCACCCCGCCGCCCGTCCCGAAGAAGAAGCTAGCCCGCGCCCTGTCCCTCCCCTTTGTCAACATGCCTCCACCCTCTCCTCTGTTCCCCATGTCTCCACTGTATCTCCATCATCACCCTCAAAACTTTGACAACCCCTTGTACATGTACATGCTGGCACCCATACCTGACAGCCATTCCCACGAAGAGTGGGAAGAGGTGAAACCAGTCAAAAAGAGTCCCGTCCCCGTCCTGTCCCTCTCCCAGCTGTCCTTTGACACACCTGATGAACATCTGCAGTACCTCTTCAGCAGTGTTGACGACCAGGGCGTCGGAATCCAGCAGCGCTACCTGCTATTTCTCCAAAGCATGGCGCAGAGTGTGGAGGCCGAGGTTCTGCTGCAGGCAGAGGCCAATGTCCCCTATCAACCCCAGGATTTCCTGCTGTGTGGCGGCCAAAAGCCCAAGCAGATAGGAGAGGCACTTTACTACAGCCTGCATAGCCCCAAGTTCCCAAGGAGGGTGCTTGGTGTAAGGGTAATGTTCAGCTCTTGTCCTATCATTACCTTATATTGTATATTTAAACTACACGCAAATATAGCTATAAAAGTGTTCAATGAAGTTAGATTGCCCTGCACAGCTCAGATCTTCACATTGGTGCCGGTGGTGTCAGGACAGAAGTCCATAGTAAAAAGGAAGAAGTTTCACCGCACACAATGTGGAACTTTTAAGTTTATTTATTCTCTTAAAAAAGCAACGCGTTTCGCCACTCGTCTCTCTCTGTCTCTCTTGAATCTTAGAGAAACATTGAATGTGACAGAGGTGCAAATCAATACGTATTGTGACTGAAGGGTTTTATGAATGTGCCATTCTTTTTTAGAGAATAAATCAACTTAAAAGTTCCACATTGTGTGCGGTGAATCTTATATACTATAGCTATAAAAGTGTCGAGATGCTGTTAAAGAAATGTGATGCACATTGCAAACAGAAACCAGTGAGAGAGGATGATCTTTATCAACGGTAAGCAACTGTGACTCCACTGACCTCGTGTGCACCCTGATTTGGAAATACTGTACCACAAACACTTCCTCTTGTCTAAACTAGCATCAGGTGCTGTTAGGAAATCTAACTGCAGCAGCGAGGACATAAAACGAACTGGCATGAATGTCTCTCTTGAATCTTAGAGAAACATTGAATGTGACAGAGGTGCAAATGAATACGTATTGTGACTGAATAGTTTTATGAATGTGCCATTCTTCTCTCTCTATATCCAGGTACACAGATGGACTGACACAGCTCCCTCAGCTCACAGCAGCCCCCGGCCATCAGTCAGTGTCCAACATGTCATTGCTCACTTCCCACCTGACAGTTCCCTAAAGAATGAATCCAACACGTTGCAAACACGAGATCCCATGGTAGCCTCTCCTCCTTTGCAGTCAGACTGCACCGCTGCAAAACCACCATGTGGAGGCAACATTGGGTCTGCTGAACGCCAGTCAGACATCAATTCATCCACAGTTCTCTCTTTACTCCAGCGGGGATACTCAGTGACTGTTGAAAGAGACCTGCCACAAGCTACTCTAGAAGACTTTGTTCGAGATAGCCGGTCGCTGCAGAGCTCTGAGCCCTCACTTTATCAGAGGCAGGTGGGTCTTCTGCTGCTGCAGATAGTCATGGCGTTAGAACATCTGTACGACAACAGTGCCGCGGGCTTTGAGCTCAGGCCCCAGGACGTCTTTCTAGTGTGGCCCAGAAGGGAGAGAGGGCAGACGACAGAGGGAGAAGCAGTGACTAAGCGAGTAGAGGATGCTTCAGAAACAGGAGAGATGAAGAGAGGTGTGGAAAAAGAAAGACCTAACAGGCTTAAAGGAGAGATGGAGTGGGAAAAGACAGATGAAAGGATCCAGATGTTATGGAGAGCGTGGGGTGCCCCTCGTGTAGTGTTACCCTGCCATCCTCCTTGTGTTTCTGGGCCCCAACCCCTGACCTCCCAGATTGGAGCCCTACTCCAACACTGTCTCCACCCACTTACCAATGGCTCAGCTGCAGCTCTGTCTGAGTCCCCGTATAAAAGGGGGTTCCTTTACCTCGCCTCTTGGCTCCAGACTGAGTCCAGTGGGCTACAGATGGCAGATGTGGTGGCCTTCCTTCAGGCCCTCCTCTGGGGGCCCCATGTCCCTCTCATCCAGTTCAATTACAACGACTCCACATCCGCCACTGTGCATAACTGGCTGTCAATCAAGCGGGCACTGCTGGTGATGAAGTTGGCAGAGAGAGGGGTGATCCAGGATCAGTCTGTTCTTGACTGGGAGGACTGTCTGTGCATGCAGTACCTATCATTCACTGACTCTGAAACAGTCCTGAGAGCCACTGATTGGCTCGGACTCAATGGCTGAGTCTACAACTGCTTCAGTCCTTGTGTGTGTGAGAACCAGTTAGAGTGAGTCCAGCTTAAAACGTTACTCTCATTAACCGACTCAGCCAGTCTTTTTAAATCATCCCATTGATGACACTGGGATTGTTTGCTAAAATATGGTAAATTGTCACTCTCCACTACCTTTTCCATCTACAAACAACAGTGAAGATGCATTTCACAATTTATATTAAGGTGAATGCCATGCTTCCTTAAAATGGACAGTTAACAAGTCTATTAATTAATCGATTAGTCAAAAATTAATCAATTGTAATTTTGATAATCAATTAATCGGTAACACTTTACAATAACGTACACAAATAATGTAGTAGTTACTAGTAAACTAATCATTAACTAATAGTTCATGAGTAGTTAATGAATAATTCGTCATTAGTCAATCACTAGTTATTCATAGTTAATGAGTAGGTAGTCATTAGTTAATGATTAGTATCTAAGTTCCTGAGTAGAGTAGTTAATCATTACTTAATGATTACTAAATGTCAGCTCGTGAATATAGTAGTTAATCATTAGTTACTGATTAGTTGGTCAGTTGCATGTTAATCGTTCGTTGTATGTATGTGGATAGAACATAATACTTAGTCTCTGGCTCTACAAATGCATAGTATGGCTATACCAACTAACAGGCTGGTTAGCTCAGATGGTAGAGAACCAGACTTACAATTTAACAATCTTGGGCCTGAGGCTTCAAATCTCACCTGGAGTGAGTGTTTATTTGTTAATGATATGATCTTTCACTAACAAATGGACAGGTAATAATGAAGTAAGGATTCAGTACTCTAAACTACTGAGTACGATGCACCACTTTACAATAGAGTACACAAAAAGAGTAACTAATGATTCAAGATTCAAGATTTTTATTGTCACTCCGTAGTACAAGTATCACGTGTGAAATTCTTGTGCTGTAGGCTCCGTTACAACATAGTGCAAAAAATAAAAAATAAAAAAATAAAACAAGAGGCAACAAGCAATAAAGCAGTAAGACTCACCACAGACAGTGGCGTATTCACTGCACATATGTGCAAATGGCATGAACATACTTTAAACATAATTAAACATAATAACATTCTGTTAGGTGCAAATAGCATATACCTAATTAAACATACTATTGAACATTAGTCATACGTGATGGTAGCAGCTGCAGTGCGGTACAGTACGGCTACTACACTATTTGTATATGTTAAGGAGTCTCGTGGCCTGCGAGAAGAAACTGTCCCTCAAGCGATTTGTGTGTGCTCTTGGGACCATGTATCTCCTCCCTGAGGGTAGCAGGGAGAACAGACTGTTGTGGGGGTGGTTTGTGTCTTTGATGATCTTCAGGGACCTCCTGAGGCACCGCTGGTTGTACAGATCTTGCAGTTCTGGCAGCTCACATCCTGTTACGTGCTGGGCCGCGTGCCTCACCCTTCTTAGCGCCCTGCGGTCCATGGTGGTGCAGTTCCCATACCAGGTGGTGAAGCAGCCAGTCAGCAGGCTTTCAATGATGCCTCTGTAGAAGTCCCTGAGGATTTTTGGCCTTAGCCCGAATTTCTTCAGGCTGGTGGTCAGGTAATAAATAAGTAATGATTCAGTATTAATTAACTACTCAGTATAAGAGTAACTAATGACCAGGTAATAATTAAGTAATGATTCAGTACCCATTAAACCAGCGTTGGGGAAGCTACTTTGAAAGCATAGCTTAGGAAGCTACCAACTACTTCACCATTGAAGTAGTTGAAACTACAGCAAAGCTAACCTGGGAGAAATGTAGTTTAGGATAGTAGAAGCTATGCAGAAAAAGTAGTTCAAATTACTTTGTAAAATAAAGCATTAAATTGACAATGTACATGTATGATATATGAAATAAAATATAATAGCCTACAAAAAAGTGCAATGCCAGCTAAAATATGCCTCTTAATTGAGTTTATTGACACAACAGTATGAAAACTTGGAGAAATCAGATGCTAACACCCACACTGAGGAACAGCTCAGCGGGATGAGCAGCTGTTTCTCTGTCTCTGCATGAAGGGCTGAGTGTCGGTTCCCGATGGAGGATAAATGTTGTTCCCCAAACCGGTCTCCCATCTCTTTAACATGGCTGGAAACACACTGGCTGACAGAGCGCCTCCTACAGACAGTCAGCCCACCCCTCAGTCACTTTTGAATGGCAACAGCCAGAGTAAAGAGTGAAAACCACTGAGAAAACCAGTCTTAAGAGGTCTGACCTGGTGGCACAGAGGGTTAGCTTGCTGCCCAGCAGTATTGAGTCCTTAATGGATTTTGAGGTTGTGGGTTTGAGTCTCAGTCTGTTTTGAATGGACAGCCAGAGGAATTGGGTCTGAATCTAACTGACTGTACCTGAATGCAACGTGGGTCTCCTCTGGTTGAGAGACAATACAGAGAACGCGAGAGAGAGGGAAAAAAGTGTTGGCATTGCCGGGAGTTAATGGGGGGGCCAGGTTCCCCCAGTAGTAAAAAAAAAAAAAATGCTCACCATTTTAAATCTCCATCTGACTGTCTGGCTGAATATGATCATACAATTTATATCCACTTTGACAAGCATCACAGGTATCTCTTTGCTAAAGCTGTGACAGGGGGGCCTCTGACAGGGCCTTGCGGCAGCCGCCCCCTCCTGCAACATATTGAATTTCTCCATTGGTTTTGGGTGAAAATAAATATATTGTAGGCGGAGTTCCCAGCATGCTCTGGGGTAGATGTGTTTGCTTTGGGAGGTTAGTTAAAGGACTTCCTGTTCTATATGTGTGATGTTAGTTATCTGCAATGTTATGTGTCGACTAATAGTGCTGTTCTACATGTTAATTACATTGCTTCATAATGTTGAAATGTTCGCACCATGGGTGACTGTAGTATGCAGTTCAGTGACCCCCTCTGAGATGCTGTGTGTGGTCTAATGCAACAATAAACAGTATTTCCAGTAGTCCTGTGTTGTACGCGGCGCAGGATCTGCTAATAAACTGGAGATAATATCTCTGACTGTGCTTGTTGCAATATCTTCCTAACTTTTGATTGGGTTGCAAAGACTCATGTCTGAGTGGGCATTACCCACCCCTGCCCATAGACCCCTCTCATGGGGGCCATTTTGTGTCAAAAAGGCAGGGTAAACACAGGTGCAAGCAAAACACTAATGAGGGTTTCAAACTTCCATGATTGGAACTTGGAACCCCTCATTAGTGTTTTGCTTGCACCTGTGTTTATTCTGCCTTTTTGACACAAAATGGCCCCCGTGAAAAGGGTCTATGACTTCCCTGCCGAAATATGCCACTCCCACAAGGGAGTGGAGTTCAGAGAGAAAAAAGACATCCCCAAGCAGGGTTTGATCTCAGCACGCCTGCTTCAGAGTCCTCTGTCTTAACCCCTCAGCTATTGACTTGAATGAAAATAATCTCTTGGAAGTAATATATATACTTCTGACAAAGGTTCCTACTGGAACATGCATGCAAGGTTACCTCGCTAATTCAGTTTCATGATTCCATCCAGCGATTAGATTACTTTATTTTATATCATGTATGATAATGTAAGACTTTATGTTGACTGTGCAAAGCCTCAGTCTTCTGATCCAAAATCAGACACCTTGTCCATTGTCCATACTGTATGTATTCCTGCGGATTGAGTGCCCCTGTCTTTCCCTAAGAGGGCTGGACCGTGGGTAGCTACTGGGATGTAAGTCGGGGCTTGATCAACCCCGGCTGGGTCACCTGGGTGAGGGTGTATGATGTTAGCCTGGTAAACCAGCCCGTCACGTGAACTCACATTTCATTTGGTTCTCCGTGACGGCTGGTTTACCAGGCTAGTATGATGTTGCAGTACCCCAAACATCCTATGACCCCAGGGTACATCACTGATGATACGTCCCAGTTGCATCCATGTGATGTTTTTTTCTCTATAGCTGGGCAGTTGTATATGTATCTTTTTATCAATTATCAAATAAATTCAATCCAATCAATCAAAAGGCTTATTTCAATTGTGGACTTCTTCTTATCCTGATATTAACCTAACCAATCATCACTCCTCATGCCCAAACCTAACCAATCATCACTCATCATGCCTAAACCCAACCAATCATCATCACTCATCATGCCTAAACCTAACCACTCACTCCTCATGCCTAAACCTTTGCATGTGAAAGTTTCTGCCATTGCCTTGTGGTCACTTGTAGTATTATAGCTATATATTTTTTATATTCTTTGGACAAATTAATTTAAAAACTACATTTATTTTGAATGACGGCTAATGTGCTGCGTGCCATATCTGGCTTTATTTGGGGGCGGGACTTCATTATAAAGTAACTTTGAAGTAATGAAAATCAACTATTTTCTTAGCTCCCCCACAGATTGGTCTCGCCTCCCCCAATCCCCCCTTAGAAAAAATCCTGGAGCCGTGCCTGTTCCTTTTATTTTATTGCCCAAAATTGTAGTTTGTAGTTAACTACACCAAAATGACCAAAAAGTAGTTTAACTACTTGACTCACTACGCAAATATAGTTGAACTACCAGCAAGCTACTACAAAATGTAGTTCAACTACAGTACATGTAGTTCACTACTCCCCAACACTTAACTACTCAGTATGATGCATTACTTCACATTAGGGTACACAAAAATAATAACTAATGGTCAGGTAAAAAGTACTGATTCGGGCGAGGCCACGTAGTGGGCGAGCTAGCGATAGGAATTGCCTATTGCCTAGTATATGTATATTTTTACTCCCGTTTGAAAATGTCAAATGTTAAAAAAAACATTTATTCACAACTGTAAGCAGCTAGCAATCATGATCCCTACCATTCAATATTATGCAATTATTGTTATGCTTGTCACGTGACAGGATTGTATACCATTGTTTCTACATATTGCATTTCTATAGTCCTGAAGGACTAATAAATTATGGAGATACCTATCAAATTGTAAGCTATTAATACTTAGTTTGTCTGTATGACTTTACAAGAAAACACATCCCACTCTGTAAGGTGAGCACTTTTATTTAGTAGTTACAACATGCAGATTTCTGTGAAGTGAATCAAAGCAACAAAATAAAAACCATGCACACATTAAAAAAAATCAATATAAACAATCAACTGAAAATGATCATGGATACTTATCTAATTACATGACTAAGATGAATGTAAATTTTTACCATAAATATTACATTATAGAGATGATCATTGGGTTGTACAGGAGGGTAAATAGGAAGTCAGCACAACACATCATGGAAAGTGGCGAGGATGCTTTGCCCAGATGTTATGTGGGTGCTTGCTTTACATTCCTGGCATATAACATCTTACACTAGTGCAAATATCATTTCAACACAGCACATGGTAGGTAAAATTAAAACAAAGAACCCCTTTCACAGAAAACCTCAACCATACCGAACTTGGATAATAATAATTTCCCAAAAATCATAAGGATGCTTGGGTATGGGTTGAAAGAACAACACTTTTGTAATTGCTCCGCGTAGTTTAATCATCGTCGGAGGAGGAGGAGGAGTCTCGCTCGATTCTGTAAGCCATGAAGAAAGCGTCAGGGCGGGTCGGGACGAGGGGATGACCCGGTCTCACAATCTCAAAGCCCAGGAAACTGAATGTGCGCAGTAGGGATGCTGAGGACCAAGAACATGTGGGAAAATGTAAGAAAAAACATTCCTCTGGCTACCATTTTTGATACAGGCAGCTTTATTCCACAGTTGGATGTTCACAGCCTGTTCCTCATGCAGTCACCAGCTGCTTCTTCTCACCTGACAGCGAGGGGTTTCGCCGGCAGGACGTGACGTGTGGGAGGATCACGCCATTCCCCCCAGTTCCCCTCCACCCGTACTAGCCCCCCGACTGACCAGAGGAGGCACTAGTGCCGCGACTAGGCTTCCCAACCACAGATGCAGCCAATAGACCCTTCTCACGGGGGCCATTTTGTGTCGAGAAGCCAGGGTAAACACAGGTGCAAGCAAAACACTAATGAGGGTTTCCAAATTCCAATCATTGTGCCTGTATGGATGCCGGACCAAGGCGGAGGTAACACGGGGGCTCGAACCTGTGACGCTCGTGTTGGTTACAGGCAGGGAAACTACCGCCGCACTACCTGGACGGCCAAGTTAATACTTTGTGACCCATCAAGGCAGCAACTCCTTGGCTCTGTAGCTGGCCTACACACGTTCATACCAAAGGAATTTCAGACATGTGCAGGTCAGGGTCTAATGGGGAGGACTTAATGGAAATCCTAAAATCTCTTGGCAACATTAGGACATTTACATGCTTGTCTGATTGTCAACATAAATGAATATACATAAATAATAAACATTGAACAATATTTCAACTCCACAGGTGTTTAGTAACAAAGAGTAGAGGGAGTCTCTTGCGCTTCAACCCCTCCACAGAGGGAGGTCGGTGCTCTCAGAAGAGGACAAAACACTGGAAAAGGTTCAATGGGCCACTTCAGTAAAGACTGAACCCAAAGAGAGGACTGGAGCACACGAAATCACTAGAGAAGACGCTGTGTGCGTTGAAACGTCAGTGCTTTGTACCTATTAAATTAATATTTTCTAGTGATTTCGTGTGCTCCAGTCCTCTCTTTGGGTTCAGTCTTTACTGAAGTGGCCCATTGAACCATTTCCAGTGTTTAGTAACAAAGATTTGCCTTGGAATGTTGAGCGCGAATGAAGCGCCGCGAATGACACAATATTCGCCCCAGCCGCTATTCGCTTGACTTGAAAATGTTCAACTTGAGCGAATAATTTGCACGGCCAAACTTTGTCACGATTGGTGTGACTTATAGTGGTTCAGATGGTACAAGTTGCCAGTGTTACACCAGTCAGAGCTTTTATTCTAAGCAATGGATTGAGAAACCCAGGCCAAAGGAAGTCTCACCTCTATCGTCACGGCTCTTGTGAAAGCAGATGAACACATGATCAACTTGCAGCTGCTCCTCTGCAAACTCCAGCAGGAGAGCAAAACTGGTGAGAAACAGGAGAGGTGTCAATGAATTACTGAAGGGAAGTTAATGGATTCCACAGGAAAATAATAAGTCCTGACGGTTAAAGAACATTTCCACAAACAGACCACAACAAAACAGCAGGTTTCAACACTAAGGATAACTTGATGGCCCTCAGCCTGGGCCAGTTAACTGGTCGGTTAGTGGCTAAATTAGGCCAGGTCGTGCTCGAGGTCTGTTGCCAGGTGATAAGCCCGTTATATTTGCCTGCCTGTTATATTTGCCTTTCTCTGCTCTCGCCCACTCACAGCCGACCAATCTAGTCTCATGAATTCTCACAAAAAAACGGGGCAACTCTGACCTACTGGTCCATCCAAGCAATTGGGAAAAAACATGTCTGGTTGAAACCTGAAAAGGTTTTCATCAAACATATTCCTCTTGACCAAATTGACACAAGAAAAATAGATCTCTAGATCAAAGGTTGAACTTCCTAACCTGTCTTTGCTGCCCTCAGGCAAAGCTCCAGGGGGGATTTCAACATAAAGGTTCGCCCCTTTCAGCGCAGCCCTCCAGACACAGTGTTTGCCTTCAGAGCGACGAGGCTCCAGGAGTAGAAAGCGCACTCTGCCATTGGCAGGGGGAGGCTCCTCAAGAACCAGCAACTGAGCATCCTGAGGAACAGGAGAGTCAACAGTTAGAAATTAGGAATATGCAGAAGTGAAAAGAATAATTAAACCGATACATAATAAATAGATATCATGGTCAAATGTAATTAAATGCAGGATGTAATAGAGCTAAGAATTTTTAAAGTGAGTCAAGCGAGTTAAATCTGCGAGTTGAAAATGACGATAAAGTCTAAGTTGATTACCGTAGATAGAAAAGGAATCACAAAAGACTTGTCCCAAGAAAACGGTTGTGACCCAGATTAAAAAAGAAAACTGCTGTAGAACAGTGCACCTCAAACCACAACGATACAGCAGAGTACGCCTGAGTGGGAACTCGTAAAAAGTGATGTGTCAAGTTCGATACCATAAACATAATAAATAATAAACAGTACCCCTCTGTGTGCCTCTATCAGTGAGGATAAGCCTTACAGATTAATTCAGACATTACAAAAATGTAACTTATTTTGATTCAGAGTAGTAGCATATTATCAATACAATGACATCAGTAGCTTGACCAAGTGGACATTTGTGCCAAATTTGAAGAAATTCCCTCAAGGCGTTGCTGAGATATACATTCACGAGAATGGGACGGACGTGTGGAGGACAGACGGACAACCTGAGAGGTGAGAACCTAATGCCTCTGGCCACAGCTGTCGCCAGCACAGACGCATGAGAATTGAGATTCCAAAAAGGATATTATCATGGTCATCGAAATGTGCAACACACCATATTAATGTATATTGCTGATAGAACTGATTTAAACAACCAGTTGCAAAACAATGGTAGAAGTGAAATGGAACCGTTTACCGCATCAAATCATATTTACATCGCAACACAGATGGGTGAGACGGGTCTGAATCAAATTGGATTGAAGCGTTTGCTTCTTAAAATTGATCTAGTCTGCCTTGAATCATGGATTCTGGATTGAGACACATACTGAACTGGTCTCAGAACGAAAGACACACACACACCGCTACAAGTTAAGTGGGGGGAAAAGTGGCTGAACTCACAGAGTAGAATAGCTTAGCTGAAAGATTGCGATCCCGCTGGTCATTCCCTCGCCCACCTGGGATCTTCAGGGGTGGGAGAGGGGCATCAGGAGCACCACAGAGGCCCCGGACACGGGTTACTGCAACAGCGGGAGCACCGCCTGCCGGGACTGGAGATACTGGAGGGCGAAACAAACGCACACACGGATGGAGACATGATCAGTGGAGGATTCACTGCGGGTAGAAATAAAACGACAGACCAAAACCACAATCATACAGCGCAGTTGTGTCACACGTTAATACGAGCCCTTCATCTCAGAAATCACAGTAAAACATTGTCCAAAATTAACTGAGAGCACTCTTTATAAACCACATATACAGAGAGCCATGGGTTGAAGTTCACCAAGTCATATTTCAGTATATGTCTAAAGCATAATAAAGTTGGCAAAACATGTTGATTAATGATAAAAAGGAAGATTTTGCTTGTGTATAATGAGTAACAGACAGGATCTAGGTCTGGGTTTTGTTACATCACCACTGAACACCAGCCTGTGCCGACTTGCCATCACTGATGACTCATTCAAACTAAGATGAGTGCGTACCTACTTTGTCAAATGCACTAGTCTAGGACCCCTGCTGACAAATGATGTTTTCTCTTCCATTCATCACTATGAGTTAGCAAGAGGAATGTGTATGAGAGGGACATGACTGGATACGATCCTCGTCACTTTGCCCAGAGGGAAATTTTCCGTCTGTGAAGAGAAACTTCAAGCCTCCTCAAATAAACATTAGTTTGTGTGGGGCCTTGGGTCTCAAGCTGAGTGTGTCACATGATTCCTAGGGGACAGCTATCAGAGAAACAGGTTAATTCTGTTTGTCTCTAGTGAATAGCCTACTTCAGGCTTACACTGCTGTGTCTGAACACTTTACACTAGCTAATAGCGCAGGGAGAAAACACCAGATTACACAACCCACTGAGCCACACCAACCATTTTGATTCGGTGTGTTTTATAGAATTAGTCTAGCTTGTGTGTGTGTGTGTGTGTGTGTGTGTGTGACGTGCGTGTGTGTGGCAGGCTGCATTTACTTGTGTGAGAACAAAACCCATTAGCGACAGCACTGCTGCCGGCCTAACTGCACTGGCACTGGCACTGGCAGATGCACGCTTACGCAAACGGCACGGCTGTGCTATATGTGGAGCAGACGTGTGAAAACCAAATGAGAACTGTTGTCACCTATGTAGCTCAACCCAACCGAGGCATATGTGATAGCCAACCTATTGCCTGATCATGTGAGGCAAATGTATCATGCTGATATTAAGGGGAAATTAACTCAATGTAATTGGGCACATTATGTTCCTTCTGAAATCCCACTGCCAGATAACAGCCAAGTACGGTACACTTCCTTAGATAGAGAAAACCATCCATGCCACTTTGCAGTCCATCTGCACTGTATTCAAACTAAAAGACAGCACAAGGCTGTTAATAAACTTCTCCGTGCTGTTTGCAACTTTTCTTGAAATCCCCATACCACAGTAGGCAGCTACGCACATCATGAGTATGGTTAGTCACATCGGAGATTCTGCTCAGATAAGAGATGCTTTTCCATGTGAATATAACGCAAAGATGAGATAACACATACTTGCTGTTGCTGGTATGATACAGCCAGGGTTCCTACACGTTCTTCAACATGAACTTCAAGAACTTTCCATGCCCAATTCCCCAAATTCAAGGACCGAACACAGCATAGTTGAGACATGAATCAAGGTTAATTACCATTAAAACAGTTTTTTTTTTAGAACTAGCAGGTCACAGACAATTAAAAGGAGAAGGGGTTGAATGTGTGAACACTTCTCAACTGTGCTGTTAGTTGCAATTGCAAATGACACAGCAAGCCACCGACTACAACGCTTGTTAGAAAATACTTGTCACTTGTTGAGAGCTGGAGGCGGAGCTAAATTTGACCGAGGCGGGCCGTGGCAGGAAAAACCCTAAATTCAAGCACTTTCAATGACCCATGTCTATTTTCAAAAACTTGTAATGCCTTGATTTTTATTGTTTAAATTCACAAACAAGGATTTCAAGGACCCGTGGGAACCCTGATGGCATGATACTTTCACATCTACTATAACTACTAAAGGGGGCTCTTGGTGTGCAAGATATCACCAGGGATTCAAAATCTGCCTGCTTCCTTTTTGCAGAGTGCAGTGGAAATGTACAAAATTGTGCAAGGTTGGAAAACTAGAGTAGACTAGACTAACAGCCAAAACCAATATCTTGTGAAAACCTGACAGAGGACAAACAATAGAAACACCTGGGCCATAGCTCAAGATATTGTTCAATCATGACCTACATTTCCAAGCTTCAAACCTCACTGCCTTCTCATTTCGACTCAGTTAGTACTCAGTGGGAACTGACCCAACAAGCAAGCCATCATGTCATATTTAACCATTGGAGTACACTATCTTGCAAATAATCCCACAATGGTTAATTATCACAGTGGTGTTTTCAGGCCAAAAGCGAATAATCTGTGCAAATAAATCACATGGCAATATAAAGAAAAAATAACCCATTTATCTCTATGGGACTATTCACACCAAATCAAAATTTGCGGTCAGGATTTTTTTCTGATTTGGTGTGTGAATAGTCCCATAGAAATAAATGGGTTGGTTTTTTTAATTGCTGTGTGATGTATTTGCATGGATTATTCGCTTTTGGTCTGAAAAGACCTTCATCAGATCAACAGCTCATGACAGATGTTATAATGTTGATAGAACATAGACCTTTTTCACAGCAACCGTTTTGAAGTGGTAAAGCAGTAAGTAAAGCAAAGCAGGTGTAACCAATACCTTTACCAATTACTTTAACACCTCAAAACGGTTGCTGTGAAAAGGGCCTATTGCAGTCGACTGGTCCTTTCTCAACTAAGTGGTATCAATAGCAAAACACTAATGAGGGTTTCAAACTTCCATGATTGGAATTTGGAAACCCTTATTAGTATTTTGCTTGCACCTGTGTTTATTCTGCCTTTTCGACACAAAATGCCCCCGTGAGAAGGGTCTATCTAATTTAGTTAACGTTACTCCATTAGCTACGGTTCAGGGTGAGCCCGAGGGCGAAATAAAAATGAAGAAGAAGAAAAGAAAAAGCCAGCCTGGAGCCACAAATCATCAATTGAGCCATCAGCCATCAAGCTAACACTAGGCTGGTCCTAGGCTGGTGAGCAACAAGCTAGCTAGCGCTACGACATACCTTGTGAATCACATTGTTAAGATTAAAGTAAAATGCACGTTTGATTCAAAGGTATTAACGTTAGCTGAATTAGAATGACGTTGCAATAACACTCGTTTTCGTCGGAGCAGCAAATGTTGAAAACATCCGTAGCTAGCCGTTAGCTAAAGTACGTTACGTTAATCAATTTAACGTTAGCCATTTAAGCTAAACAACCAACAACCTTAACTGACGCGAGAAATCACAGTTATAACGAGTACATGGAAAACTATATATATGTATACTACTATATACACAGTATACTACTATATAGTACTATATACTATATATAAATAAACGTTGTAAATAGCATACTAGCGTTAGCTGCTTCTGGTTGACTAGCACATTAGCGTTTGCTAGTTGGTGCAGTCTGCTACTAGCTAGCTAACGCGTTTAGCTAACGTCACGGTAGCTAGCTAGAGCCTCCACAGCAACGTTGACTATCGAATGATGACTATTTGCTGGATGCCAATATTCAACGATTAGTCTCAAGTGTTGTCCAATCCAGGTTACTGGTTTGTGATTTAAGGTTGTATCGATTCACTATCCTTTCACACCATTTAGTTACGGTAACAAAACCGCTGGGTTATGTGTAACGTTATTGGGAACATCATTTTCAAAGAAGATTGTAAACAATGAATACAGAAATTGTACCAATCCAGGAAATATCCTGTGTCTCTCGTATGTAGGCCGCGGTTTTTAAACTTAGCTATTCGCAATCCCTAACAATTACGATAACATACCTTTCACTTTCGGGTTTATTACTGGTTTGTTCAATTACTGGCATCTCGAATAAGTTTCTCTCTTTTTCTCTAACAAAACAATGGCTATTCAATATCGTCTGTAGGTTGGATTTAACCATCCGGCCAACGTCCACGCCCGCAGATCGCTCTTGCTTCTCCTCGCCAACTGATAATTGAGAGGGCAGGCAGCAGTATTTGACAGAGGGGAGTGTCCTGATAATCATGACGTATAGCAGTGAAAATAATGACGCAGTTGATTAATCCATTCACTAAATTAGGCTACTTAAACAAGATAATAAATAAAATAAACCATTTGAAATGTAAACCTATCATACACACATGCCATTGTCATTGAATATGCAAATATATGTAAATGTAGTGCCAATATAGCCACAGCTACTAAACTGTAGGTAGAGGTTTTCAAAGTGGGAGGCGAGCCTCCCCAGGGGGGCTCCGAACAGTTTCAGGGGAGGCTCACTGGCTCAGTGAATGGTAATTTTTAGCCAGTGAATGTTTTTTTGTTTTTTTTACATTAACTAATGTAATATCCAAAGGAGATCACCTTAGATTAGCCTACATGTAGGCTATGTGATTTGGTCAAAGAGATAGTTCAGATATACAGTAGTAGGCTATATATTGGGGAATTTTACTGTTTTGCCCACTTTCCCAGAGTCAGAAACAAACAAATTACCTTTTTTAATAGTCTGAAGCTATCTTGTCTCAATTATTGAGATCAAATAGGCCTACAGTAATTGTTTGGATCAAATAACAAAATCATGATCCCATAGGCATCCAGGAATTTACCGAAACTACGGTAAGCAAGTAAACTGGGGCTTTGTCCCCAAGCTTTGTCTGTCTAAAAAAATTTACTCAAAGTAAAAGATATACCTTTTTGATCAGATCACATCCTTGTGCAATGCAAACAGGATGAGAGAACATAGAGTTTAAAACTAGATTAGTAAGTAAAGCCAGATTCATTCCTGTTTTTCACTTCACTGCTAATGGTACCACACTTTCCCAAACTTATGCCTGGTCAGTTTCTGATGCAATGCTTATGGAGAACCTTTAAACTTGGTGTTGTACTTTGCTGAACAAGGGGGTTCCCTATTTCCATACTTGACTGAAGGTTGCTGACTCAAACCTCTGATTGTCTGGGGGAAATGTGCGTGGGGGAAACCAAATAGTAAATGCTCCCCCCAAACTGCTGTCAAGGAACCTTTTACTAGCAAGACACTTAACCCCAAACTGTCCCAGTGGGGCTACTCAGTGAGCACCAACACTGACAGGGTAGTACTGGGCAGCTCCCGGTCCAAATGTGTGGAAACAAATGTCTCCTTTCAAGCATGCTCAGTCCATTTTCCTTTGATAAGGGGAGTTTAATGTGTGTGTTAGTGTGTGTGTGTGTGTGTGTGTGTGTGTGTGTGTGTGTGTGTGTGTGTGTGTGTGTGTGTGTGTGTGTGTGTGTGTGTGTGTGTGTGTGTGTGTGTGTGTGTGTGTGTGTGTGTGTGTGTGTGTGTGTGTGCACTGCATATAAATTATAAATAAATAATTACTAACTTTTAAAAAATCTGGAATAAGTGCACAAACTATTACATTAACAAAAGCAAGTGTAAATCCATTAAAGTTTCATTTATTTTACTTCATCTAGCATCTATATTCCTCATATCAACAGAGCCTATAGCCTAGCTGCAGCTGAGTATCGACAGTATTAGCAGCACTCACCACGAATGTCCCTTTTCTTTTTTCAACAGCTGTCATCTGTGCCTGCCAGTCAAGCAGCAAAGGAACATGGTGCAGGGTGTGCGTGACACTCTCCAGCTCTTACACAAGAGAAATCACCATCAACACAAGCACTAACCCTCAGCTGTGTGGGAAAACACTGCTGTGAATGTTCATATCAGGTACGTTTCTTTCTCTTTCTATGTAGAGTTGTATGTAAACATGGAACTCATTGTAAACAAATTCGGGTATTTCCCAACTACGAGGAGCAGGTGCCCATTTTAGGCTGTCTATGACATGTGTTTTACAAGACTATTGGTGCAAGTGGCACTGTGGCGCACACATGCTGCACTCTACAAAGACTTGGATATCTATCCAGTTGTTTTTTATGCATTTTGGGATCATTTGTCTTAACTTTTTCATTTCTTTTTAGATGCAATTTTAAATTGGAACCTCAACCTTACAGGACTTTAGAAATAAGAGCTGGAACTAAATCATCTGAAAGCATCAAAAGTAAGACATGCCTACACCCTAAACTACCAACCAATTGAATTGTGTGATGATAACTACATTACATTGTATGTAATGCTCCATGCAACTGTCTATCCCTATAGTGTCTTATGACCGGATTCTGTCCATCCAAAGTTTAAGTGATGTTCCAAACCCATGGAAGGGATTCACAATGAACCGCTGCTTAGTGTTGGCTCTAGTCATAATGGTTGTGAGCTCAGGTGTGACTGAATTCCATGGTGAGTAGTACAATATGATCATGATGAGAAATATTGACACGTTCTCACAGAAAACACAGCAGACAAATGGAATTCCTTGCCTAGAAGAATACCAAAAACAAGCCATATACAGTAGCTAATGCAGAAAGTGTTGTTGTTTTTCTAACAGTGTACTTCTGCTTGTAACACATTTGACTCAGATTGTGCTTTGTTTAATTAATTTCAAGATACCTCACTGTAGGGCCGATACGCAGTCTTAAACTCCCCTCCACTCACATCCCAACCCTTCACTGTTACATTTTTGTTTTCCAGATGCCCTGGAATCTTTCTATGAGGAGACAGACCTGGGTATAATGTCTTTCTTTGGAAGTGTGCAAGACGGTTCCATAACTCAGGTACTGTCTATGGGTCTATAGCACACATGGGTAAAATGCGGCCCCAGGGCCCAACCTGGCCCCTGGACCATCTCAATCCGGCCCCCAAGGTCCTCAAAGAAAAACAAAACGACCCCCAAAAACTCAATACTGTAAAAGCCAGAATTATGAATTATGAATAAATCTCATCTGCTACAGCCATTGGATTTGTATCACTGTTATATCAGGAGATTAACAAGAAATTACCAATCGGGAGAGAGGGTTAAAAATAGGGAGACTCCGGCGAAAATCAGGAGTGTTGGCAGGTATAATCTCCAATGTGTGACCCTTCGCTTACTTGATGTAAGTCGACCAGTATGGCCCTCTGGAGAAAAATGTTGCCCACCCCTGGTCTATAGGTATAGGCTTCCATCCAAAACACCAAACAGGATTAAATCGAACACATTGTAAGACAGAGTGAAGCTTTTGTGCTTTGTCCCAGTTAATACCTGCTTGTGCTCTAAATGTAAATGCAAAATATAAAATCTAATCACTAGAGCCAATGTCTAATAGATCATTGGGTTTACAAAGATATTTTCATTCTGATTTGGTTTTATGTTCTGCCACCAGGGCTCTATGTGGGAGCGTTTCCTGTGGTACTGGGGATCTGAAGAACTTGGAGCGATAAGAAGAAAAAAAAAGACAATCGACACAAAAAGAATCCTGAAACCCAGAACAAAAGAATAATGAGTCAAATAGAAGTCGCCAACATCTGTAACATCATACAGACTTCAGATTGAGGAGTACAAACAAATGTGGTAGTATGTTTTGTGTTTAATAATATAAACAAAATGAAATGATACATTTAGCCATTTTCTACTTTGTACTAATTCTTCCCATTCAGAACCCTTATCACATTTGTACATGTTTTAGATCACTCAATTCAATTGATGAGACTTGATTAAATCTACTACAACTAATTTAGAAAAATCACTTAACACCATACAGTTTTAAATAAACTCATCAGTAACATGCCAGTTTTTGGAACACGATATTTATGTTAATAATGATAATGGCAATGTTAGTTTGTAAGCAAATTAATTGCACAAATACAGCAAAAGTGGTGGAATACATCCCAAGCCAAGGGGTTTACCCTGGGGAAACAATGGCTTTCCTTTCTTAAAAGAACCATTAGCTAAAAATGGATAACACTGTAAATCTTCTCACATAACATTACAAGAAAATGTATTGATGACAGAATTATATCAAAGACTGTTTACTAGA
The DNA here is from genome assembly GCF_964638095.1 of Poromitra crassiceps. Lineage (NCBI taxonomy): Eukaryota > Metazoa > Chordata > Actinopteri > Beryciformes > Melamphaidae > Poromitra > Poromitra crassiceps. Next base: position 18,407,780 of record NC_139632.1, read on the forward strand.
ACTGTGAAAAGCATCTTGGGACACAAATGTTTCTGATTATTTATAAAAGTGAGAAACAAAACAACTATAAGCAAATAAACAGACCTCTGAGTTAAAGTGTGCATATTCTACCAGTGTATTAATCCTGCATGGCACAGGCTTTCCATCCCCTAAACAGGCCACGTTTAATCATTGTTGTCCCAAAGAGCTAAACTGCAAAAACACAAAAGAAAATGCCTTCAGCGGCATCCACACTTCGTGGCCACCATATCGGGTTTAATGGAGAGAAAAGTCCCTTGGTCGTTCAAATCTACCACCTGCAGGTCTTCGTAGGCCACAGGCACGCAGCACAGCGGACGCTCCAGCACCGTGCCACCGTCAATGATTCTGCTCAGCAGGATGGCGTGGTTGTTGACGTTGTACTGGGTTGTAAAGGGGTACGCGCAGACGCCGTGGCAGTTGTTGATGTTGGCAGTGGTCGGGCCATGGAGATACTTTTGGAGGGACACGGTGAGGTTGTGCAGCCCGCACAGGTCACTCACTGGGCCGCTCTGATCTGCTCTGGTGGCCCGCAGTCTCCTCTCCACCTCGTAGGCACCCGCCACTGTCTGCAGGGCCTTCAGCAGGAGGAAAGCACGGTATTGGCTCTCCCCTGGTTTGTGGGAGAGCAAACAGAAAAAACAGAAATCACACCGTGGTACAGTAGTACATACCAAAGAAATCAACATTTTTGTTAGGGTGAGCTTACTTAAACTTCACCAAAAACAATGCTGATTTATTTTGCACACATTTTGAGAGTTGAGTTGAGTTGTGGACCAGTGATGTTATTCAAGCACAAATGACATCACTGGTCCACAACTTAACTCCAATCAACTCTCAATAACTGTCAAACTAAATGAATGCCTGCAAAACGGTTTACAGTTTGTGGTTATGCGTGAGCTGATACGCTAAATAAATCAGCAAAGTTCTTTAAAATACAAAGATTTTGTTATGGTTTCAATCACATCTGTGGCATGAAATGAAATGCTGGTATAGTTCTACAAAGTCTTGAATGCTTATTTTGATAGGAGGCTGACTTCAGCTCACCTGGTGGCGGCTCCTCCTTGGGAAATGTACAGAGTGCTGTGAGCCATCCCAGCCTCTCCATGGCACTGTGACCCAGCTCCTCTTCCCTGATTACGTCCGTTATCTGCCGCGCGGCCCGCTCCAGCCCCTGCCTGAGCACCTGTAACAGGGTAGGAGGCAGGGCCAGCTCGCCTCCCCGGGGCACCGAGCCCTGCGGGGGGAAGGAGAAGATGGTGGGGGCCGTGGAGTTGAGCAGTCCCACCAGGAGGGTCTCAGTGGAGGATAAGCCCAGCGTCAGGGGGGGCAGGGACTGTAAGGAGTCCAGCTGGACTGGAGTGGACTCAGGGCTATCCTGAGTCAAGACATCACCCAGGAACTTCTGCAGCTCACAAAGGAAGGAGGCCGTCTCGGAGGAGCCCAGGGGCGAACCTGGCACCTGTGTAGACCTGAGGAAGACAATACCAAACAAACAAACAAACAAACAAACAAACAGTATAGCCTTTTAGAGCATTATTCCCAACTATAGCCTGGTCAAATTTGAAAAGGGAACATGAGCAACCTCAGATCAGCTCCTCTGTCCGAGAAGAAAAGCAGAACTGGAGTCATGCTGGTGTTACTTCCCGATTCTCCAAGGATTTCTTGTAGCATTTGCCCTGCGAAGAGTGGAAATATATTTGCAAAGTAAAGTACACGTGCACATGACCCAAGGAGGAAAATGAGAAATGTCCATTATCTTACCTGTATCAGAGGATTTTGCCTCAACAGATAACCTCCATTGCTGAGTAACATTGCCCTCTGATGCTTTTCCTGTCAAGATAATGTACTGTGTTCCTTCTGAAACACACACGGCCTAGGAAGGACAAGAAGATGAATGGTTGGATGAAGCCCTGCCGCCTGTGTGGACCACAGTGTGTACTAAAATACATCTGAAATCTGCAGGTTTGGTGCCTCCTTTTGAAATGCAAACCTTGTCATTGTATTTCCAACAAATTCAAACAAGAGAAAATACACAAGAGATATCAGAACTTTAGGATTGCATTTTAGTCATGCAATGTTCACATAATGGCAAGGCCTTACCTGTGTGTTAGGGTGCAGAGACGGACTCGAGAAAGTGACGCTCAGGTCTCTTGCTGCAAGGGGGCTTCCAAAAGCCAAGAGCAGTATGGGGTTCTGCTTCAGCAAGGGAGACTGTGGGAGGTCAAGGGTCAATACAAGACTTCCACTCCCAGCCGCTCCAGCCAACAGCTCTGACAGAGAAAACAAACATTGCATAAAACATAAACTACATACTTATTCTTACATACACATGAAAAGACTGTTCAAAGTGAGCCAACGGTAATCAAGGAGCACCAGTACCTTTGGTTGGGTGCAAAACATTCAGTCCTGTTGGCGGGTCTCTCTTTGCTGCATTGGCGAGCTCTGACAAGACTAAGCCTGAGGAACCGTCCGCTTTTGTGCAGATTCCAAACTGGGTCAGGTTGTTGTTTGTCAGTTCACCCCCTTCACGCAAAACTGCAAAGATGTCGTCCAGAATCTCGCCATGACCCTGTGAACTTCCAAAGCACGGTGCGTTATCAGGGAGGTGATGAGAAACTGTGCTGTCTGATGAGGCCTCTTTTGATGAGAGGGCGTAATCAGCATTTTTGACTCTGGAACCATCTTCAATCTCTAGGGAGTCCATCAATCCAGTGTGGCGGGGCCTCCTCCTCTCATCTTCTTAAATAGAATATGAAAAAAGAACAAACATTATATATCACGCATGGGAAAACCAGCATTCTGCACACACATTAAAGCTGCTATCATCCTCACCCAGGGGAACACAATTCAAAATGGTCCAGTGCAGCATCAGTGCCCAACAGCAGAGAGCATCAAACAGCAACATCCTCCGCTGTCTTTGTCCTTTGTCTGTGTGGTCAGTTCTTTCTCAATCCCTTGCTCTGGATGGGAGAGGATGGGATTATATTATCCCACACCCCTTCTCACCCAGTGGGAACCTGCCAAAATAGCTGGGGAATACTGTGCCCTTGAAGAGTCGGATACTGTTTCAACATGGATGTTTGCCGCCTTGTAAGGTGCGGTCTACCTCCTGCAAAAGCACAATGCTCTGAATCTTAGGGTTTAACTGAGATAATTAAGGGGAGGCGGAGGAAAAGGCAAACAATTCTTTTCAATTAACAGTTCTGTTAATTCAGACATGTGATTTCCCCACATCAGTAGGCAGACTACTGTATTGGCTGTGAGGAAAGACATCCATATGAAGGGAGAATTCTAGATGATAGAGAAAAACACAGACAGGTCTTCAAGTGTCTCAGTGCCCCAGGCTAGAAGACCAGAGGTGTTGTGTTGTTACTATTCTCTAACGCAACAGTTTCAAACTGATCTGATGAAGATGTGTATTTATTGTTAGTTAAAATGTATGGGATACAGGTGAGAGTAAAAGGTATTGTTCATCGCAGCAAACTATAGTCAGAGATCCTGAGGTGAAATTGGCTGAACGAGAGCACAAAATATATATTGTGCTCGCATTGCAATTACAATACACCTAGCACAGAGAGATTATATTAGAGAAGAGTGCATGTTAAAGACTATTCACTGTTGCCTCACAGCAAGAAGGTTGTGGGTTGAAAGATATGCTGTTTGTGTAGTATCAAATGTGATCTAGTCAAATGTCCTGTATGATGTATGTATGCTGTGTGTAGATATAATTTATATGACATAGTATATGACTGTGATGATGCCATGTAAAAAACCCTTTGAGACATGTTTGTGATAAGGGGCTAATACCTGAACTGAACTCACGTTTGCATCTTGTACAACCTTTATTTCCATCTTTAATTAGAAACATTCCATGTAGCCGTATTTCATCTGATGCTGTTGGTTCCAGACACCAGGAAGTGCTCTGCAACCTGCTCGCACAGAGAAATCTCACAGCTGCAGCTGCTTGTTTTGCAGACGATCAAGGTCTCTGAGCCTGAGCCGTTCAGTGGCAGCTGGATGCCAAGAGATAAAGTCAAGGCTCATTCTTGCACAGATCTCCTGTGAGGAATGACAGGAATTGTTTATCATTCTCTAATGGCTTCAAAGTATTCTCAAGACCATATTTGTGGAAGATTTTGGCAGGTGTGTATCATGTGGGACAAATTACTTTGTTTATCTCTCAGACAGTGATGTTGGATACTATGTAAATCACTCGTGAAATCAGGGCTTGTATTCACATTTCGAGTCTATCAGACATCTAGAATTTGCATTTTAACTCAAAAATTACATGGAAGGGATCCATCTTTCACATTATGCATATTCCTACTGTGTAAATTTTGTAACCCACTTTACCATTGTGTGAATATTGTATTTGATATGATAGGTTGTGTATATTCAACCACGTTGGGCTTCCCAGGGGAACTAGGCTAGTTGGCTGGTTCTGTCTGAGGCATTACAGACAGTGAATTTCTGAACACAAAACATCAGCCCCATTTTTGGTCAAAGTTATGATGTGCTGTTCTGCTGCTGAGAGAAAACAGCCAGAGACTGGAATAATTGCAGTCAGACACAATTCTCAACGTCGTCATGCACAACAGAATTAAATACAATATACAAATTTCCTTTTTATTAATGATAAAAAGCAGAAAAAACATCTCAGTTCCATTTGTCATTATAACATCTTAAGATAAAAGCACCAACACCAAACAGCAAGACTTTTTCCATGAAAACCCAGGACCTTTTGGAAAGTAGGTTTGCCATTATTGCACCTCAAACCTGCCCTGGCTTTACCAATCAGAGATCGCTATACATGGTCACATTTGTCTTTTTCACTGACAGTTTCCCCCATGTAAAGGGAAGAGATCACACCATGAGGACACTGAACATCCTACTCAGAGAGACCCAGATCGAGACAGAGGCATTTGTGATTGTAGGAAGATGCTGAAAAGTTGCAGCCATTCCACAGCAGCAGCTTAAGAGCAGACTGATGTATAAAGCTTTAGAAAGCAGGGTTTTGCTTAAGAGGCTGGATGTATGTGACAGTGAGAAATGATCTGAGGAGACAGGGGAACAAATCGCTACGGCAATTTGTCAGCTAAGAGCACCGAGGTCCAATTTTCAGGTTAACCGTCCTGAGTTGGATAGGAGAGGGTGGGAGGGACTTCACGAGATGGTAGATACATTCGTGACATGCAGTAGTAGTAAAAAAGAAAAGAAAAAGAAAAGGAAGTTACATAATTTCAAGCGATCTGAGACGTTCCTGAGTAAGACCTTTGGCAGGATTTAGAGTAAACAGCCTCGACAGCAAAGCTCTCACAGATTATCTACCAATTCTGTACCAGGATGGAGAACGGCATAGGAGCTTTAGATTCAAATCATGCATATACACCAATGGACTTGAATATCAGCACCTCATCCCTTTTGACTGATTGTACAAGTAGCTACAATGAAGCAATCGGTTTAAAATCTAGGTAATGATATTTTCAATTTCCACACACCATTGTCACTCACACATACATGATGCCACCCCTTCAGGGTACAGCTCAGATGGGACATCAGAAAGCCACCCAGCAAGCTTGTGTTGAAGATCATTAAACCAGACCTCTCTGCAGCACAGCAGGAGAGCAGTATTTATTGATAGCTGCATTGTCCTTTTTTTAAGTGAAGGAGAGCACCGTGCTGGCTGACTAGTAGTATTAAGAAATGATTGGACTCTTAAGCCACAATTAAAAGCATAATAATATAGAACAACTGCACTCGTATCAAACACCCTAAGAAAATTAAAACAGCATCAACAATTACAAAAGACCTCTCAGTGCTGGTAAGAAAAGGGCTGTTGCCTCTCTGGTTGTGTTCCAACAGGAGCAAAATGACTTTCCCCCTTTTCACTTGAAAACCCGCAGATGAAAAACACGTTTGCGTTTACAGAGCAATCGAGTCTACAGGACAGGATTATTATTCTTTTTTTTACTATAAAGCTTTGATTAGTCTAATCTTCCCTTGGACGCACACATTGGCAAATGAAAAGAAAAAGCGCACAACATGAGCTGAAGTGCAATCCTGCATCTCGTCTTCTGTTCATGATCATTTGAAAAGAATCAGAAGAAAAGGAAGCTTGGCTGCTCTTAACTCCCAACAAAGTGATCCACACGTGTACAAGTGTTTTACATCAGAACGCCTCGCGCCATTACGCCTACACAGTACGCTCACATTACAAGCAAGGCCCCTTTCAATAAGATAGAGTGTGTGTGTGTATGAGAGGTCAAGATCGAGTTTTCTATGCACCATAAAAGCCTTTTTAAAATCTGATTTGCTGTGGTTTGGAAAAAAAGCACCATTTTCCCCCGTAGTCTGGGGCGGTAGAAAAACCAAAACATCCGATACAACTGCTGGAACCTAGTCATGCTGCACCACAGCACATCTCTGTATCGGTGTGGAAAATACACACGCAAGTTCTGAGTTTCTCTTTGTGTGGTGCGCATCTCACAGGGATACAGGCACTGTGTCATGCCGTCACTCTGTGGTAGCAATACTAAGCTTTCCGTGGCTTCAAGCCTCTCCTGTTTAACAGGTAGGGTTCAAGGGTCACAATGCCAGCACCAAAACACCCCCCACCCTCCCAATGTAGAGGTTTCCAATTTACTTATAGATTTATATATAATAATATACCTTTCTGTTTTATGATGAAGATGTACAAAGAAAAACAAACAAAAACATATTATGTACATAAACAGTGTGTCTTGTTCACTAACAAATAGCCCCCAACAAGTAGCACAGTGTTGACAGCAAAAGGGGGGATTGGCTGTACTTGTAAAATTCCTGCATGACAAAACATCTACTGTGGGCCTCATACTGGTTTAATATGACTGAGTTAAGTTAACTTAACTCATACCTGCTTAACGACATATGACTCCAAGTTACTTAACTTAACTCATGCCTGTTTAATATGACTCTGAGCCGGGTATTTCTAGCCTGGGTGAACCCAGCCTTCAACGTCACGTCATAGGCTATGCCTGTAACGTACGTTTCTTCGTGACGGATAGCACAGAGGTCACGTGGAGGCTGGGTTTACCCAGGCTAGGGTATTGCAGAGTCGTTCTATGGAAAAGTGTGGTGTCTACAGTTGTACACTAGGCTTGGAAACAAACAATAGCATATTAAATATGAGAAAGGAAATGCCAGTAAAAGGCATTCAAAATGTCCCTGTGTACAAGCAGCACCAAGTGTTCCATCATGTTTTGGATGTTTTCAATACAGAATAAATAAGCTCCGGCACAGTCCAAAGTTAGCACCATTGTTTTCAGACTGTGAGTCAAGTACACACACTATTGCATTCTACACTGTCAACACATTGCAGGATAATAAAAAAAAGATTAAAAGAAAAACAAATCGCAAAAACAAATGGAGACTGACAGCATAAATATAATAATCTAAATTATACACAATTATACAGTCCGAGAATGAACCCCATTCACAGTACAAACATAGTTTACAAAAAACAAATTACATCATAAAACGCAAACAAAAAGCTGTGAAAACAGTCCAGTAGTTTGTGGTGGTTATGGTTCATTTTGTATTCCCAGTGTGAGGATATGCATGCATGAGTCTGTCTGTGTGTGTGTGTGTGTGTGTGTGTGTGCATGTGTTTGAACTAACTGCAGTATCACTCCACGTATTCATGTCCACATATAACATTTGAGTCCCATATATTTGCTTACAACTGCATTTTCCCAGCAGCAGGGATACATATGAACAAGTTTAGCTTAGAAAGTTTAAAATTCCTGCATGATTAAGAATGTATAGATACTCTGCTGCGGTCCCACATAGTAGTGTGATCAACCAAATCGACAGCTTATAAAAACAATACTATCAATAATTGCCAGAAATGATTTTGGATCTACAGTTTTACAGCAGATCCAGTTTTCATTGTAACTCTTTTATACCTTGATTCAGCTCAACTAAACTTCTTCAACTGTGTGGCCACAATTCCTAGAGATCAGTGGATATTTCTATTTCTTACCAGATAAAGAGTAGCTAACATTGTTCACTCAAAACAGTACGGTACTACACAGAGCATTATCTCAGAAAATGGATTCCATTAGGTATTTTTTTTAATAAACAAACGACAACTACTAAGCTCACCAGACTGCCACTGCCACCGTCTGACAGCTCCGCTCAGCATTATCAGAACCCCATTGACATTATTTTGCTAGCAATTCACCATATTTTCAAAAACAGGTTGAAGTGTATGAATCTTCAGGGTTTGTTTGATTCTCAATATCTTGTTCTTCAACATTCGTCTCCCTTGAGTTTAGCATTTCAATTAGAGAAGTTAATTGCAAAAGACCTAAACCTCCTATCCGCTTTTTGAAGCAAGCAATTAAAGGTAAGTTTCCCTGTATTTGTTAACACGTCTTATGCCGGAAGTGAAATTCAATGCCACACTTTTTTTTTCCTCGCTGCACTCCCAGTCCCACATCTAAAGTAGTGTAGCATGTCTTTCTACAAATGCTCTATTGCCTAATGTTAAGTCAAGGATACTTTTAAGTGAGTTACTAATGTGCTCACAGGCTTCAATGGAAAAGTGAATCAGGATGAAGTCACTGAATTGGAAGGTGACATCATTGGGTTTGTGTGTGTTTGTATCGATGTTTAATCACTGATAACATTAATGGTAAACACTGAGGTAAGATATGGAACACAACACTCCCAATGCTTTGGCTTAGAATCTGCTCAATGCATCACAACCCACTGAGATGCAAAAAAGCTCGACACAAATAGAAAAGAGAAAGTGGTGTTTACAACTGATCGTTGCAATGGGAGACCGTTTGCAACACTTATTAGAATGTATTCAATGTAGATTAATAGGTTTTGATCAATTCAGCTGCCAAGGACATTTTTTAAGTTTAGGATGTTCTGGTTTTATTTCAGTATTTGAAATGCTAAACTTAATTCAAAATAAAAATACATATTTGTGTACCTCTTCACTTAGAATTGAAGCGATTTGTGAATTAAATTAGTTTTTTATATTCTTTTTAAAGCTCATCTCATTCTAAATATTACATTTGAAGATATGGTGAATTATGAACATGATCAGAGTCTAATGAAAACAAACCACAACAAACTGTATCTTATAATGAACTATCCAGTGTGACGTTAGACCAAAACACACATTTCATTTCATTGAAGGAAGAAAACGGAGACAATAGAGCGCACACATGCAGAGATGGACAGCTGCATGACATGTGAGCAGAGTCCAGTGGACTGGTCTGTGTGTGTGTGTGTGTGTGTGTGTGTGTGTGTGTGTGTGTGTGTGTGTGTGTGTGTGTGTGTGTGTGTGTGTGTGTGTGTGTGTGTGTGTGTGAGCACGCGCGCACATGCAGGAGCGTGAGGTGAAAACTGGAGGGACCCTGGCATCTGGTGAGATGCAGGGTGAGCTGTCTGTGCTTACATGTTGTTAAAATGTCACATTATATTTCATTATTAAGAATAATTTACTGAACAAAGCACTAGATGCTATAATAGTGACTGGGGCACAAAAAAAAATGCTGATAACGGTCATACTATATAGAGCACCACAATGTGAAAGCAGACAGCTCCTTCAGTGCTGGACAGCAGCCAGCACTCATTGTCCCAACTAGAAACCCTATGTCTCCCTCCAAGTCCCACAGGCCCCACACTCCACACGTACGCATGACCAGTCCAAGACCTATGAATTCTGCTCAAGGTGACCATAGTGGTGTGGTGTGTGTGTGTGTGTGTGTGTGTGTGTGTGTGTGTGTGTGTGTGTGTGTGCGTGTGCGTGTGCGTGTGTGAGTGAGAGATCCCAGTACAGAAGCCGGTCTTGGAGGCGGTTGGGTTGTGCAGACATTTTGAAGCACCAGTGAGTGAGTAGAGTGCCCTGGTCCACACCTGGCCATTTGCATAGGTTACTTTAGGTTGAGGTAGATTTCATCAATTACCTGAAAGAAAGGTTAGATGAAAAGATTCCATGAGTGCTTTTCCACCCGAAATAGCTACATGTAGGTGGCAATAGGGGAGGGGTGGCAGAATAGTATTAAACAAAGTCACTTTCAAATTCCAAACCGTCTTACACAATGTTTACACTATGATATTAACCTAAAGTCTGAGTATTGACTTACCTTGTTCAAACAGAACAACAGCTTGTGGGAGCACAGAGAAAGCAGGTATCCTGTCCCTCTCACTCCCTACCAGTCTCTCTGTCTGTCTGTCTCTCACCCCCCCCCCCCGCCTCTGATTGCCCTTCGCCCTCCCCCTCTTCATCCTCCTCCCCTCCCCCCCCCCAGCCCTATCTAGGTCGGGAGCCCGGGAGCTGGGAGGTGGTGTAGGTGCCATGAGTGCCCTGAGTCCTCCACATGCTTCCCCCGCCGCCTCCTGAGCTGCTAGCCGACGGCGGCGGAGGGGGCAGCCGAGGGGGGTGGTGCACTGTGAAGGGGCGAGAGGAGGAGGAGGAGGAGGTGGACAAAGAGGAGGAAGAGAGGGAGGCAGTAGAAGCAGCAGCGGCAGACACAGAAGCAGAGGACACAGACGAGATGGAGTGAGAAAGGGACAACTGCGCTCTCTGGTGGTGGAGAGAGGAGTGGGACAGACGGGAGGAGAGGAAGGATTCGGATCGAGAGGAGGGGGGCGGGGCTTCGGAGTGCGTGGACAGCGAAGAGGAGGATGAGGAGGAGGGGGCGCTGTGCAGGGGTGGCAGGGGCGGCAGGGAGAGTGCGGGGGGAGAGGGGCTGTGTAGGACCGACTGGGTGCGGCCGTGCTGCGCCTGGGACAGCGAGAGGGGGAGGGGTGAGGCCTGGGACACGGACAGGGGGAGGGGCGAGGGCGCGGAGGCCAGCCGCGCGGAGGCCGGCTGGGGGGCGGTGTGCTGCTGGGTGTGGGAGGAGGGAGAGGGAGAGGAGGAGAGACTGAGCAGGGAGCCGAGGCCTCCAGAGGTGGGCAGCGCTGCCCCAAACTGATGGGAGGACACTGAGGGGACCACGTGGTGAAATATACCTGCAAATCATACAGCAGAGATGGAGGGGAGGGGGGAGACAGTGGAGAGAGGGGGGAGAGAGAGAGAGAGCAAGATAGAAGTGTGGCAAAGGGAGCGAGAGTGAGAGGGGGGACAAAGAGAGAAGCAGGGACTGAGCCAGGTTGTGCATAGCGGCAAGCAAGTCGTAGACAAGCACACAGAAAGCAAACAGAGTCAGTCCACTGTGACCAGGCTAAACCAAATCAGCAAAATCCATTTCTCTGCACAGTTTTCACAAATTGGACGAGTTGTCTTAGTGAAATGACTCTGATATAAACCTCCAACAGATACACCCACAGAAAATGAATAAACAAAAACAATGTGGCCTACACAGAACAGAATCACATCAAAATGATGATTTGTAAAGCAGGGTCTTATCAATTCACCAATCACAGAGAACGGGAGAAATTATTTCAATGTAGATTCTTGTATTTTCTATACTGGTAAGCGTTCATCCTATTAGGGATGCAGCATTTTCCAAGGGTGTTTCCAAGTTTTGCTCTCAGCAGCCAGTCAATGTCAAAGCAAAGCAGTGCCAAGAGTCAGTCAGTCAGTCAGTCAGTCACATGGACAGATGGACAGCAGCATTGGGCTTCCACTTACCTGCCTCTATTAGCAGGCCCATTCCCACTGACTCGCACTCTTCTTTGATCAAGATGAGCCCACTCTATAACTAAGACCTCATTCTAACAGCTGAACCATCCTGAGTCTAAGACAGCACTTTACAATTAAGATCAGTTTATCATCAGTTGTCCTCACCTCCAGCCGCTCCCCCCGCCAGCCCAGCACTTGAGAAGCTTCCCAGGGCAGAGTGTCCGTTGACCAACCGCGAAGCCCCACTCGCCGTGGGCGCGCCTGTCTGGGCCCCAAACAGGGTCTGTAAGACAGAAGCCCCTCCGAGCTGGAACGGAGGCCCCAGGTACTGTCCCACCGTGCCCACCGTGGCTGAGGACACGGCCACAGGACTGCCTCCCACCTTCCCGCTCAAAATGCCCCCTCCACTGCTGGCAGCTGCAGAGATGAAGAGGTTTTGGCTGGCCAAGCTGCTGGTGCTCTTCAGCTCCCAGTCCCCCCGAGGGGCCTTCTTCTGGAGGGCCTGGCCCCCCCCGCCCCCCTGAGCACCCCCGCTGCTGCTGCCGCCGCCTCCGCCCCGGGGCCCCGCCTCCTGACTGAGGAAGGGGTTGGGGCTGATGTAGTTGGAGGCCTCTCCATCACTCCCTTTCCTCCCCTGCTGCTGTTTGTGGTCAGAGTCTGAGTCTGTGCCCCGGCCGGACCCCCCCATGCCGAAGGGAGAGCCGCCCTGTCTCAGGTCAGAGCCGGGCTGCTTGAGGTCGGAGATGGGCGAAAAGGTGGATTTCCATTTGCTGGTCGAGGATAAGGAAGACGAAGAGGAGGCCTCGCTGCCTGTGCTGTTACCGCTGCTGCTACCCGATTTCCTCCCTGGTGGACAGAGAGAGAATTGGCAGTTGGCATTAAGCCGAAAAAGTGCTAGATAAAGCTTTTCTCTTTCAACTCCTCATTCCTCCACCTCCTTTCAACTACTCAACAAAAGCATTTTGAGTTTCTTACCTCTCTCACCATCCCCTGTTCTACTGGGTCCATCTCTGCTCTCCAAGGATATAGTGGCAATTTTTCTTTCAATTCTAAAGAAGAAATGAACTACATTACTAACAATGAACAACCAAATAATAAACAAACAATTAAGAAATATGCAGCATTACAGCATTTAGCATGCAAGTGGACCAAAACTGGGTCACTGGTATTTAAGTCAACAGATATAAAGTCATCAAGCACTTTATTAAGAACACCTTACTAATAGTGGGTAGGTATCAGCTTTCAGCTCAATGTCAACCGGCTACCAAAGTAACATCCGTCTAAAGGTTCGACATGTTGCATTCTGAGATGCTTTTCTGCTGACCACACTTCTAAAGAGGTTATCTGGTTACTGTAGCCTTTTGTGTCAGTTCCACCCAGTCTCCTCTGACTGCTCTCATCAACAAGACTTTCTCACTGGGTGTTTTTGTTTTTTCGCACCATTCTGTGTAAACTGTGTGAGACTGTTGTGTGTAAAAAAGTTTGAGAATGTGAACATTAACTGATGCTGCTGACCTACATCTACATGATCTTATGCATTATCCTATCTTATTGATCTTATGCATTGATCTTGTGCATTATCGTATCTTATTGATCTTATGCATTGATCTTGTGCATTATCGTATCTTATTGATCTTGTGCATTATCGTATCTTATTGATCTTATTCATTGCGCTGCTGCAACATGATTGTCTGAATGGATAATTTCTTAAATGTTCAGGTGTTCCTAATAAAGCGCTGGTGAGTGTATATTACCGTGAGCTGGAGCTGTCAGCAGGGTATCCTGAGTCCTCGTCATCAGAGCTGGGGGCTGAGGAGTAACGGCTCGTCCCATTCACCTCGAGGGGGCGTTCTCTCTTCAGGATGGGAGGCTGGTCAAGGTCAAGCCCACAGGGGCTGCGGCTTGACTGCTCCGGGGAGGAGATGGCCGCAATCTCCAGAGGCTGGTTGATGTTGTTCACCTGTCAGGACAAAGGACATCCAGACCACAATGATGGGGACACAGGCTTCAATGAGGGACAATCAGTGCATAACAGTATTATTGTGGACACAGACGCCTACAATAGCTAAGGTTACAGACACACCAATAATAAAATGCTGACCTTACAAGACAATTCTCCAGAGTAGACTACTTATGTTTAAACTTGATCTGTAGTATCCGTACATAGTATGATCGCACTATTTTACATGACATTTGGTGTGCAGGCTTCAATAACTTAAATTTAAGGCTTTTTAAAACCTGTTTAATGCCACTACTGTCAAAAAAGAAAAGAAAAACTTAAAATTCAACTTAAACATGAAAAGTGTACATTAGTTAGAAGAGTGGATTAAGATACAGTTTAATGTGTTATAATTAGAGAAGTGTCCATGTGTGTGTGTGTGTGTGTGTGTGTGTGTGTGTGCGTGTGCGTGTGTGAGCAGAATTTCAGCTGGCCACAGCTGTGCCGTTTTACGTGCAATCGGGCTGAAACTTTCAGGGGGTGTAAAGAGCACCCGTGCGGGTGAGGGGTGACCTGACTTAGGCGATTGCCCTAATTACCTCATCAGTGATGTCATCAGTGATGATGTCATCAGTGATGTCATCCTTCCTGGCTGAGGCAAGTTCAGTGATGATGTCATCAGTGATGATGTCAATTTTGGCCGGCCACAGCTATGGCGTTTTACGTGCGATCATCCTTCCTGGGTGAGGCTATGCGTGGGCGAGACTGCTAGTGTGAGAAAAAGTATATGAAAGTATATGAAAAACGGACACCTAACTTTGACAAAATATGACTTTCATGTAAAGCACATGACAGTTTACAATTACAGCTGTGAGTAACGCACAGTGTACCTGGCTACGGGAGCTGCTTTAACCAAACACGTGCAATGCTTCGTGCAGTTGGGTCGGATTGAGGTCAGATCACATTCCCACGACAAACAAACAGCTCCAGGGTTTGTTTGAAGCCGGACCGGGACCACCTCTTCAACAGGTTTTGGTCTGGTTGTTTCGGTCCGTACCTGAGTGTGATTGCTATGTTCACACCTGCCCAACTGAACCATACCAAAGGGGGAAACAAACCAGAGTTCGATTCAACCGACCTAAACAAGGCAGGTGTGAAAACGCCCTAAGAGCTCTGACATTTGAAAGAGTCCTGAAACTGTATTTAAGACGTACAGGCTGTGATTGTCTGCCGGGGGATTTTGCGTACCTGTAGACATCCTGGTGACTGTGTCCAGTGACTCACCATGGAGTTGATGTTGAGTGGGGATCCTGAGGAGTGGCTATTGGAGCCGAGCCCAGGGAATGACCTCCTCTTTGGGGATGCGCAGGCTGTGACAGCGCCCACCGAGCTGCGCTTCCTCCTCCCCCGCTTACGGCCCTCTTGAGAAGCGAGGCTGTGGGAGGAGTGCGATGACGACGTGTGTGTGGGCGTGTGGGTGTGCGAGCCGGGGGACTGGTGGTGGTGGTTTCCATGGTTACTGTGGTGTCCCTGCTTGGCCGAGTTGTTGGGATGATGGTGGAGGCGGGACGCTCCAGCCGCGCCGCCTCCACCGCCGGACGAAGAGGAAGACGAGGAGGAAGAGGAGGAAGAGGAGAAAAACATTCTCCGTCGCGATTCGGTGTCCTGGGGCTCTGTGTCGGACTCGTCCGCCTGGTGATCCTGCCCGTCTTCTGGAAGAATCCTTGGAGGTCCGTCTGCGTACTGGAGCACCCCTCCAGTGTTGAGCGGGGGGCTGTGGATGGGGCCTCCCCGGCCCAGCGGTCCCGTCAGAGGCATGTTGGTGTGTGGAGGAGGGGAGGGAGAAGCACCGTCATGGTCCTCGGGGTGGGAACCTCCATTCATCAGCCCTGAGCTGGAGGAGTAACCTAGAGAGAGACCAAACAGGTGAGGAAGATGTGCTGGAACAAGTTACCGTAGTCAATTATTACATATATCATAAAATAGAGAACTGAATCACCTTCACTTTTAGTACACCTGTCACAAATGTGAGGAAATAGTATGGTGGAGGGAGATAATGTGACATGTAACCATTCAGGAATATGTGAACACCGGTATGTAGGCTACCGATGCCAATGATAATGTATATAAAGTGATTGTGGTGAAATTCTTACCATTGGTCTGACCTGTCTGAGACACAGGACTTGGTGTACTCCTCTGTAATCACAAACACAATAATCTCTCAAGACAGATTTTCGATTTGCATGAAAATCTGCTGTCATTTTCGAAGAAAGTCCGGATAATATCGCTAGCGGCCACTAAAATTAGCATAAAGGGGCACAGCCGGGCGAACTGAGCTCCGGTTCCGGTTATTCAGGTATTGAATCGAGCTCCGCCCCCAGAGGTGGTTATTCAGGTATTGAATTGAGCTCCGCCCCCAGAGGTGGTTATTCAGGTATTGAATTGAGCTCCGCCCCCAGAGGCGGGATTTTTTTGTAACTGATGGATTCCCAGATTGCAAACACAGAAACTGTAACATTATGTAAAATCTATGCATTTACAGTTGAGTACAAAATGTACAGTGTGTGCGTGTGTGTGTGTATAACCACTGCAGTTAATCCTACATCAATCATGGTTTATCTTAAGGAGAATACGTCAATCTTTCAAACTCCACAAGAGCAAGAAACGGAACCTCTCTACCTGTTCAGACATTGTAAGCTTCAGTGTTTCTCCTATATGCACTCAGCAGTGGGGGTCAGCCACTGCTGAAATATGATCTCTGCTGCTGAGTTATTATTTTTTAACGAGGAGAGGGAGGAGAAGAGTGGATTGTGCTCCACCCCCCAAAGGGCACATGCTTCATTCACCTCCACTGCTACAGCTCCATCATAGGGGAAACATTGTATGAGCACTCAGCACCAGTTACACGTCTAGCTCATAAATGTCCTCATAGTATGAGTAGTACCCACCAGTCTCTCAGCACGGCTGGGCAGCACCACGCTGGCCAGTGGGATGCTGACTGGTAGTTTACTGGGGTGGACAGTGCTCAGAGGGATACTGATGGGAAGGCTTGTGATGGTGTTGTCACCCTGGACAGATGGGCTCTTTTCCTTACCACCCTATACGGTGAGGGAGAAAGAGGAAAATAAATGACAGACGGCCACGAAACTACATGACATATTCAGACAGGCAAGCAGAAAACTGTGTACGCACAGACAGAAAACTACATTACATTTCAAGACAGGCAAGCAGAAAACTGTGTACGTACAGACAGACAGAAAACTACATTACATTTCAAGACAGGCAGGCAGAAAACTGTGTGTGTAGACAAACAGACAAATGGGGCATGTGTACAGAAAGAAAGAAATGTACCCTCTCAGAGATCTTAGGAGTGGTATTCTGGGCATCAAAGGAGTTGGGAGAGGGACAGCTCGGTTTGGCTCCAAGTGGAGAGGTAACACCACCCAGTTCCCCCCTACAAAACATAGGCAAATATGGCTTTTTAGCTATTTAGATGTTTGTTGCCTACGACTCTTAGTTAACTACTTTGGAGAACTTCAGGTTCTGAGCTAAGAAGAAAGAGTCCTGGTGCCCACCAACCTGTGTGCGGCCAGCCCCAGACCTCGGAAATGAGCAGAGGTGGGATCCTGGTTGAGGTGCCTCCGCAAGGCGATCTTGGCCGGGGAGAAGCGGGTGTAGTCGGGGAGAGCGTGGGAGAAGCCTAGGTGCCGCAGTCTGGCATCAGAGGTGGTGGGCACTATCTCATGGTCCGGGGAGATGGGCAGATAGCGGGAGAGGAGCTCCCCCTTGCTGTTAGACCGGTCAAAACAGGGTGAGCCAGTGCCATTGATGGACAGCTCCGGACTGAGGCCATTGAGGAGTGGAGCCGAAGACATGCCGAGCTTAGAGGAGTCGAGGTCCATGGAAGAGCGCGACTCCAGGCTCTTCCTGTAGGGGGAGCCGTCACAGGGGCTGTAGGATTTGAGCTGAAGCAGCTCCTGCTGCCTTTGACTCTTCTCCAGCTCCACAATGCTGATCTACAAATAGACACCAGGTGGAGCCATCACACAAGGAAACATAGCATACAACACTACTGAAAATCTATAACATTTTGTTGAATTCTTGCTTTCTATGGCAGAACAGTGATGGCTGCATTTCATAAGATCTTCTTGAAAGCTACACTTTGGATGAAGTAACTTAATTAAGTTAATTTCTGTAAATGTCTGTCCAAAGGACAAACAGGGGAGGCAGGATAGAGACAGTCCGCATGTCTGGGAACGCCCATACAGGCTCTAGGAACCCCCACAATAGACGCTGGGTTAGCCTGGGGGCGGGGTCAGGGTGGGGTAAATTCCCCCGTTCTATCCATTCAGCAAAGTTAGAATTTAGCTGATAGCCCAGCCCAGGCAGACACGATCGGGGATTTAACCACCGCACTAAACACACATCTGAGCAGACGTCTTGTGCTCTGCTCTAGAACCCCCAAACATGTAGTTTAGAGCCGCAGCACCGTCTTTTGGTGAGTCAGCCAATGAGATATATCGGCGGTTTTACCCCACTC
This sequence comes from Poromitra crassiceps, assembly GCF_964638095.1. Taxonomy (NCBI): domain Eukaryota; kingdom Metazoa; phylum Chordata; class Actinopteri; order Beryciformes; family Melamphaidae; genus Poromitra; species Poromitra crassiceps. Next base: position 18,425,906 of record NC_139632.1, read on the forward strand.
GCGCGCCAGCCGTTTAACATTTTGTGGGCGTTCCCAGACATGCGGACTGTCTCTATAAAATAGGCCAGAGAGAAAGCAGCATGGATGGAGGAGCGTAAAGAGAGAAGGGAGAGGGATGCAAGCAGAGAGTTCCCCAAACTTTTGAGTAGCCAGTCAGATTGAAAAAGTAGCCGGATCATGTTCGCGGCGTTTGTTCTAGTGGTCCTTTTCCCAATTAATAAACAAACCTCAAATATGTATCCATGAGTGTGACAATTGAAATAATACAAATAAACATTCTTATAAAGGCCCAATGCTCAATTTAATTATAAATAAAACAATATCCATATTGCAAAACACAAACAGGCAATGTATATTTTTAAGAACAAAGAAAATACTAATAACTATGTTTCCCACAGGATTTGGAGATTGTAATGGGTAGACATTGCTTGGACCCTCTTGGGGGGTTCGGGGGGCCATGCCCCCCTGTAAGACAAATTAGTACATTTTAAACTAAAATGCATGAATCGGGTTCACTTTGAGAACCAATTTAAGAGGCTAGATCAGGGGTGGGCAATTATTTTTCATGGGGGGCCACATGAGAAACCCAGATTGTTGCTGGGGGCAGAACAAATATTGTCATGCCGTAACTCAGGAACTTTGATGATGGAGGACCACAAAAAAATGTCCTCGCTACCAGAGGGCCAGATTTTGCTGAGGGTTGGGAGCCAAACGGCGCCGGCATGGAAAGATGTGGGGCATTTGAAGTCAGGTTTAGAGGAATAACTAATTTTAAATTAACAGTTGTGATGTCATTATTCAGTATTAAATACCATTATTTGATCCTTTTCTCACTCACTCCTATGTCACCACTTGTTATAACAGAAGTGGAGTATTGGCCAGAATGACATGAACATTTGGGCACTTATTCAGCGGGTATGTTGTATGTTGCGTTCAGGTGCACTGTATTTTTTTTTTTACAGTGTATAAAGTAACCGGTAGGCCAGAGGCCAGTAGGCGGAGAAATCGCCGGCTACCGGGACTTGGGGAACTCCCTGTGCAAGGACTTGGAATGGCAGAACAGTGGTGGCTGCATTTCATAAGATCTTCCTGAAAGCTACATTTTGGATGAAGTAACTAAGTTAATTTCTGTAAATGTCTGTGCAAAGGACAAACAGGGGAGGCAGGATAAAAGAGGCCAGAGAGAAAGCAGCATGGATGGAGGAGCGTAAAGAGAGATGGGAGAGGGATGCAAGGACTTGAGATGCAAGGAGGAGAAATGGCATCATCCAATGGACTGAGGTAGGCATGAACTGTTGTTGACCTGCAGCTCCAAGCAGTGTCTCTGTTTCTCCGAGATCTGTCTCCGCAGGGCCTGCTTCTCCTTCAATAGATTATCCAGACACAGAGAGCCCCAGTCTAGCTTCAGCTCCTCACACCGAGACTTCAACTGGAATACAGATGCACATTTATTGTTATTCATTTGTGTTAACTTTGTTTATATACCAATGTGTGTCCAGTTAACAGACAAAGCATCTGACCAACAGTGGAGATTTGCATAGACCTTTATCACAGAACTGATTTTTCTTTCTTTTTTTCAGATTTCCCCCCATTTTCTCCCCAATGGTACTTGGCCAATTCCCGGGCGGTGCCCCACCCCCTCTGCCGATCTGGGGAGAGCCGTAGACACACACACGCTTCCTCCGATACATGTGCAGTTGCCAGCAAATCGTGTAAAAAAAAGTACCCACAGCAAATCGTGCCTGTGTGGACGCCCGACCAAGCCGGAGTAACACGGGGTGCGAACCTGCAACCCTCAACTGAAGGTTAGGGTTGGCTTTGAACATTAATAATTTGAGTATGTGTCAAAAGTAGAACATTTAGACGAAACCGATTGTCAGAGGAAGTCAGAGGGAAATATGGTCAATGTTAGCGGGATAGGATAATGGTTGACTGTTTCATGAACTCATTATGGTAAACAACAGAGAAAGTGCTCTTCCAAAGTGAAATACACTTTAGCATTTACATAATGTAGTACAACCCGGTCATGAACTAGATGTAACAAACACCGTAACACACATGCAGAGAGGTGGGAAGCCGTGATAACGGGTGTGAACCACTGGGGATGATACCGTAATAACAGGGTGGAGGCGCTAACAACAGAGTTGCAGGTTGCGAGGTCTCACCAGTAGCAGGCTGTGGTCTCGCAGCTCGGCCATGTCTCTCTCAAGCTGCTTGGTCTGCTCCTTGAGCTGACGGTTGTGGGCCGAGATCTCCTTCTGCGCCTGCAGCAAGTCCTCCACAGTCAGGGCCTTCACTCCCAGCTGACCATCACACACACACACACACACACACACACACACACACACACACACACACACACACGAACACACACGAACACACAAGCAGGCAGATCGTGAAACCACTGGATGCAAACTCATTACTCCACACAGCATGCTGTCTCTCACACACACCCCACCTTTGACTGACTGAATCCTGCTTATCCGCACAATCACTGGTATAAGCTATTCAGGTTATCCATCAATTTTGATGTGTCTGTGGTTAATAAAAGTTTTAGGTTCAGCAGGATAATCTTCACAAACGAGGACCACTTTTATGAATTTTGAAACATTTTCTGAAAATCAAGTTAAAAAACGCATTTACACAAAAAAAGTCATAAAGTGTGGTCCATGTTTGTGAAGATTATCCTGCTAAACACAAATGACCACTCCCATAAACTTTTGTTAACCACAGACGTTATTTCATGCATTTAACCGAAATCCTCATTCTAAAACCCCACTTACTTTTCCCCCTATGAGCCGAAGTGCTACTTCCAGACTCCTTCCTGTGGTACTCTATTGGCCAGATGTAAATATAGGACGGTCACTGTGCTGGATGTAAATAGGACAGTTGCTGCTCACGCTGTTGTCTGTGGGTCTTTACAGCTGTGATATGGAGGGCAGTAAAGGAGCGGTTCTCACCTCATCTAGTTTGGTCTGGAAGAGACCTTTGATCTTCTCTTTGTGAGTCTGACACACAGAGTGCAGCTGCTCCGCCTGCCCTGACAGGTCCCTGTGTTTTTGCTAGAGACAAAGAGGAAATTAAGAATATAGAGAAGATTTGGGCAGGGGGGCATGGGGTATGGGCAGAGGGGTTACAAGGAAAAAGAAAAAGCCTTGAGAGTTTCATCAGTAATGAGTCAGACATGCTCAACTATGGCTCATGTTACACTTGTCATTTCTGTGATCTTTTAGATCTGATTTGAATGTTTTGGATTTTATTAAGTCTCAATGCTGCATGTCCACTTGACCTGAAAATTACAATTACAATTTCCCATTTGGCAAACGCTTTTATCCAAAGCGACATACATATCAGATTTGAATACAACACAACAATGATCTAGTCAGGAGAGAACGACGAGAGTAACTGCCATCAAGCTAAGTTCTGGTCCAACAGGACATAGGTGCTAACCAGGCAATGCATAGTAGAGGCAATGCATAGAGGCAATTCATTGAGGCAGATATAGTTTTTTTTCTCTCGTAACACAGTCTTATCAGGTAAGAAGGTGTTCACTAAAGAGCTGGGTCTTTAGCCTTTTCTTAAAGATTGAGAAGGACTCTGCGGATCGAATGGAGTCCACCACCGAGGAACCACAGAAGAGGAGAGTCTCTGGCTAGTGACTTAGGGCCTTGTTGTGGTGGCAGTACCAGACACCGCTCCCTGGCAGAGCGCAGTGGGCGTGAGGGAGCGTAGTTCTGAATGAGCTCAGCCACGACACAGCCTGACAACAGCCCAAGTCCAAATCTAACCCAGAAACAAAGATCCAAAACACTTACTGGCCGGCAGGCTATCTCCTATGTCCTAGATGTGAGTTTGTTCTGCTTTGGAACTCAGTTCAAACTCTCTTTTTAAGAGTTTAGTGAAAACCCTGCCCCTTTCACATTTCCACTAGAAACCAACAGAGAGAGGGCGTGTCCTGCATCAGCTGACCCACCTATCAAAACTTAAGAGAGTGAAACGAGGAAGTGCTCAGCCACTACAAAGCCTATGTCAAAATCTATTCAAAACATTCAAAACACTTACTGACCAACTGCTATCTCCGTTGTCCTAGTTCCGAGCTTGTTCTGCTAAGATAGCGGTTATGTATTGTCTGTGACTGTAATTTTTTAAATCTTTGTCCGCATTACTATTTCCTGCTCTCTCGCTTAATACACATTGTGGCTAGATATCATCCAGACTGCTTAGATTCCCCTCAGATCCATTCCACTTAATATGTCCCGGTGTGTGGACCGATAATAAAAGTCAGAAAGAAATGACAAGTGACATCATAGCCAATGATGTCTACAGGGGCACGACTGTTTACCTTCTCTTCTTCTAGAAGCTGCTGCAGGTTGGAGCGGTACTGAGGAGTCTTCATGTAGGCCATAAACTGGAGGTACTGAAGCTTGATGTTATCTGTGACAAGATGGGGAGAGAGATATATTATTAGAGCAGTTCCTGAGCTGCATGTGATGTCAGGGTGGAATAAAGGAGCTAAGATTCCCAACAGCCTGACAGAGACTGACTGAGAGACTGACATGTCCTAGTGATAACGCTAGAGTAGGTTAGCTGGTAATACATTTTAAACATCTTAAATCATCTTAAATTGGGAGGAGTAGTATTTTCTGCCATGCTGCTAGTATGCTATGCATGTGTATGCTAACAGAAAAAACAGGCTTGAGGAGTATCACAAGGACTGAGTCTCTCGAGCCACAGCATATATTCACTTCTATCGTGGCTGTGATTTTCTCATCTTCGACAAACATTTAAGACTGAAATTCATTCTGAAAGCATTAATATTGAGGATGCAATTAAGCAATAAGCCACAAGGGGCCAAGCTTAGAGTGATTTTAAAACAGCTATGAGGTATTCTTAAGTGCAAGATAATGCATAGTGACTTATTTTACATTTATAAAACGTCAGTTTTATAAATACCAATTGCAATAACAAATAAAAAAAGTTCAACAAATCTTTTATTTTGATAAATAATAATTACGGTACAGATACTTAAATGGTATTCTTCAACCAAGCAATACTATTCTATCTTCTATCTTATCTTGCTACTCTGCACCAAAATAAAAGGTATCTAAATGGTCCGAGCTGCTCCGGTTTTCTTCATTCTACTTTGTTGCTGCGTCCCTCCTCTGTGATGCACCGGACCTGCCTGCAATAGCTGAAGCGCAGTGGGACTCCCTCTACTCAAAACTATTCTATCTCAGGGATGAGCAGGGATTTTTGGTTAGTGCTTCGACAATTAAACGGTCGACGCCGGTGTGCGCTATGAGGTATTTTACAACTCTGAGGGTGACTCAGTCAATCAGAACTACTAGGGACGCTTTTGTTATGAGACTTGAAGCTCACCTAGCAGTTGTTGCAGACCAGGAGGAGTTGGGCTCAGCAGTAGTTGACCAGAGGCATAGTGCTGGACCTTGGGAGGTAGCTGGTAGAAAGGACTCTGAGGTGACCGGTATGCATCTGTACACACACAAAAGGCAAACACATCCCCGTCAAAATTTTTATTTTCTCCCCAATTGTACTTGGCCAATTTTCTCATCCTGCTGCCCCGGTCGCTGCTCCGCCCTCTGCCGATCTGGGGAGAGCCATAGACTAGCACCATGTTTCCTCTGACACATGCGCAGTTGCCAGCCGCTTCTTTTCACCTGACAGCGGGGAGCTCCACCGGCAGGACGTAGCATGTGGGAGGATCACGCTATTCCCACCAGTTCCCTTCCGCCCCGAACAGGCGCCCCGACCAACGAGAGGAGGCGCTAGTGCAGCGACCAGGACTATCCTCGTTAAAGTTAAATGAGTCAACGGCTTGTAAGCCAATCTAGGAAACACAGTACAGCTCTATAGCAGCCTCATCCCCATCTGTAATGTGAGGAAGCTGGAGGTTTTGCCTGACTGGTTTCATGTTCCCATTTAGGAGAAGCAAATGGGTAAGGTAATTAAATTTGAAGGTGAGGCCTGGTACAGTGTGTGTGTGTGTGTGTGTGTGTGTGTGTGTGTGTGTGTGTGTGTGTGCGTGTGCGTGTGTGTGTGCCCTCTGACCCTGAGGGGGTGCTGCAGATAGGGTCTTGGCGTGCAGCAGCTCCAAGGCGCTCTGACTCTTCTTGCTCTTCCTCTCAGCAGCAGTCACGGCAGCTTTCTTGGGCCGACCGCGCTTCTTGTTGTTCAGCTTGCGACCCCTGGACAGGAGTCTGCTTCTCCGGGGTTTGGGAGAGGCTTTCACCACTGGCGGGGGCACGCTGGGGCAGACCTCCTCGCCACAGGAATCCTGCTGTAACACACGTACACAAACACACACACATATAGAGCACAGAGAGATTGCTGACCGAAGTGCAAAAAAGGTTGAAGTTTTTCTGGAACAGTTTAATTTAGGCTGGTTAAGTTTAGTAAAGTTCAGTATCTATCAGGCCTATGTGTTGACTTCTACACAAACTAACAAATCCTTACATGCCCTACCTTGCTTTGCTCTTTAGGCTTGGTGGGAGTGGTGCGGTTGCTTTTACTCTCCTTAGTATCCTTCCGCCTAGCTGCCTCTTGCTCATCCTGAAATGAGAGGGAACTTCTTCAGTGTTTGATGCGGTAAATGGTCAGTATGGAACTGCGGTGACATTGTCAATGCAATAAGGGATGAAAGCAATACTTACATTATTATTACTTGCCCTGAGTTTAGGATTTTTGAGACTAGAAAAATAGTTTTCAAGCTGAAAAAGACAGAACACAAAATAATAGAAAATTAGACGCATCGCAGAGCAATCACATCCTGTTGTCAGAATTCTCCCCAGTAGAATTGAGTGAGGGTTACGTCCGCAAGAAAACACTAAAAAACTCAAACAACAACAACAAAATAATCACATCCGTAAGCCTGGCACAGACAGAAAAGTGATTTTACCTTCTGAAAGAAATGTGCAACACAAAGAACGTGCAACAGTGATAACGAAAGGCTCTGGTACTCACTATGGTGCGGTCTATGGTATGCAGGTAGTAGGAGACTGGCTTTCCAGTCCAGGACACGGAGCCCCTCAGTGGAGAAAGCTCCACCACACGCATTATTGTGCCAATGTCTGCAGGACAGAGAGGGAAACCATGGAATTGCATTCCCAAAGCAGGACACAATGAGATTTGATCATGTGCATTTCAAATAAAATCTGCTACTTACCACTCAAGTTTCGACTGTTTATTCTAAAATTTAAAGGTGCAAAAGGTTTTGAGGATACAATTTTCCCACCTGGAAAGAGACAATAAATAAAAATCATTCTATGAAAGCATTTCACTTAATTCTCTTTTAAATGCTATACATTGAACACATAGCTGTTTTTCCGTACTACATTAGGCAAACACAATGATCAATAATACTATTACTCTCGAATAAATACAGTAATTAATATATACATTAATCATCCTGTCATGTGTATCTTTTAAAACTCAAGTGGCAGAGAGGGGGGTCATGAGGTCATAAGGCTGTTGGGGTCAAATGTCAAGTTCCAAGTGTTGACACAGCTGCTATTGGACACCATCACCTTTGTTCTTAATCAGTGCCAAGAACAGCTGAAAAAATACAACTTTCCAACAAATACAACTTTCCAATGAACGCAGGCGTCACTCCCAACACCAATAATACAAATGCCTTGGCGTTTCCAATACAGATCAAAAGGTCTGCTGGCATTTGAAGTCTATTAGCGCCTACTATTTAATAGCCTCATCTTCCAGGCTTTGATCAGCTTGCTCCAGAAAGTCTAGTAAAAACGTCTCTCCAATTGCTGTTTGGTGCAAGTGTGTTTGGTGCAAGTGTGTTTGCAGTCGGAACGTTTAGGCTCTCACTTTGTCAAGCTCTGCCCATTTTCAGGATGACTTCTGCAGCTGGCATCAGAAAAACATGTTGGATGCTGACGGAGCGCCACCATTGTTTTTAAAGGACAAAGTAGTCATAAATAATGAAAATCAACCTTATTTGGCCTCTGGAGAGTCGATCGCTGTGTATATGTGGGACAGCACGTAAGAGACGAGAATGGCAGAGATTGCCTTGCTGGCTAGCGATAGCAACGTAAAATACCCATACAAAAAAATCCCATTGACTTTTAGATGAGGGAACCGGAAGTGCCAACATCCAGGTCTCCCCAACTCATTCCTGTGGTATCTTATTTCATGATTTTCTCACGCACGCACGCACGCACACACACACACACACACACACACACACACACACACACACACACACACACACACACACACACACACACACACACACACAATGCTTCTGGAACAAGGTTGAAGAGACCTGGGTGAGCACAGAGCAAGAGGGTACTGAAGCAAGTTACTAAAAGTTACCAACCTTCCTTCATGTTAGCAAAACGCTCCTTCAGCTGGTGATCTACCTCTGGACCGAAGGCAAAGTTATTCACAAAAATAACACTGGAAGACAGACAGACAGACAGACAGACAGACAGACAGACAGAAGGAAACGCATTAGATATATGGCAGGCAGTGGGGAAGTCTTTCAACCAGAGAGGAAAGTGTGAGAAGAGCACATCTTTGTACAAAGTTTTGATGAGCGCAAGCTACATAAATGTGAGCATAATTTCCTCACATCAAAGCAGAACGTCTCCTGCTCTTAAATCATTTTCCAATAGACCTTATTCGATTGACATCACTCACATACTGGCACGCCCACCGCCGCCATATTGCCAACATAACGCAGCAGCTCTCAAGTGACAGCCTATGTGGAGCAGCGTTTATAGGAAGCTAGCCGCTGTTAGCGTTACCTGTATTGTTCCAATTGTGTTCGGATGGTGACCTGTGTTAGGCATGGCTGTAGTAATGACAGCAATAAAGTCCCCGTGTTTTGTTTCTATCTCTACCGTCCACAGACATGAAAGGAGCGAGACTGGGGATACGTCAGCAGCACAGGAGAGGTGTGTGGATAGTTAGTTGAGATAGTTGAGACAGGTGAAACTTTCGGACAGCTCCTCACAGCAAAGTCTGTTCACCTCGTTCTTTTGTTTATTTATTACAGGCATTAACGGCAGCATACAAATAACAACTGTGGGGTTTTTATTGCTGTCATTACCATCGCTATTTTGTAATGGAACAGAAACGACAATAAGGCTGTTACTAGTTGTCAGCTGCAGCGCTGTGTGCGCGCAGGACGGTATGTCAACAATATGGTGCCGTCCAGGGTTAGCGACTAAGGTCTATACATTATCTATGGAACTGCCTATAACGTAAAAAGCTGATGCTGATGTAAAAAGGCGTCTCCACATTGTATTTTTTTATGAAGTGTGAGTGTGTTAAGAGGAATTCTCCAATGTAAGAGGATAATGTAGCACAGAGCACAATGCATGATGCTAATACATTTTGTCTGCAGATTAAAGTAGTGAGGTCATTAACATTGGGGAGTTCACTCCACCAGAAATAGATTTATAAACGCAGCTTCCAAATGAGTACTTCTCTAGACTTCGAGAGAACCTGTGTCGTCTGTTACGTTTTTCCATGGCATTTTATTCATTTTCATATTTCACACGCGTTTTCCATGACTGGACGGCCAGGTTTTCCAGGACATGTGGGAACCGTGTCTTTCAGTCAGTAATTGTGACCAAGTTTTGGTACTCCACCTTGTGTTGGCTATCCTTTCTTTCCATTCTTCAGACAGAAAGTCGCCTCTCTCCAGCTGAAAAATATTAGAAACAACAAGTAAGCTACACAAACATGTCCACACTGTCTGCTGAAAGGACATAGTTTACTACATTAAAGTCAAATTAAACTTTGGTGAAATATTTACATTTCAGCACATGCATGCCTCTGTAGCTTTTCAATGCTCATTGATCAGCCACCAAAAGCAGCTGCTGTGGGGACCTGCAGTCAGCACTACTTTCCTACTTTACATTTAGAGATCCTTGTACTGAATGCTAGTGGCGAATGGGGCGGGGTGGGCAGGGGGAGGAGATGGGAGGGTGGGGGGGAGTCTGCAGAAGAACTAATGCCGAGTTCACACTATGCGCTCCGAGCCCTCTGCGAGCTGTTTTGGGGGCTCGGCGACAACCCCCACCCCTGATCAGAGGCAAATCACGTTGGCTGGGCGATAGCAAATCGGCGCTCACTTGTTAAGTGTGAACTGTCCACAGACGCGAGCGGGGAGCTCCCCCGAGCACTCACAGAGCAGTCACAGAGGTCCCACGGATATCTAGCATGCTTGATATCTAGTCGTGTCGGGAGTGTGGTCAGGAGAGAAGAG
>NC_139632.1:18441160-18521160 GCF_964638095.1 Poromitra crassiceps
AAATAACAAGACACACAACACAACACACATCCTTCATCTGCCAGTCAACAACAGGGCACTAGTCTGCCCAGAGCAGCTGGCTGGTGAGGGTCGTTCCCCAGGCAATAGCCGGCACCGGCCATAACAGAAACAGCACGTTCACTCGCTATTATTACGTCTGATTCATCCTCTCAAAGCAACATCTGACAGACATAACAGCCACTCGAGACACACCAGCGTGCATATCAATGTCACTGTGAACGCTGTTTAGGCTATCCAGGAATTCTGTGAATGTCTGCACTGCAGCATGTTTGTATGTAGTGTACACTCTGGACCAAGCACTCGCTATCACCAGCGGGCTATTATATAAGCCTCTAAGTTCATAGAGCCATCTCTCTCTGTGTCACGCGCGCGTGCCGTGTACACACAAATAGCAGCTCTTACCTGAATTAATGTTTAACGTGACTGCATTCTGAATGATGCTGTCCAAAATAAAACGTATTTCTGCACCTCTGTTTAGCAAAGTTGTCTGTTGCCGTGCAGGAGGAGGGGGACACAGGAGGACTCTAGGTAAGCTACGCGGGCTCTCTGTTTCTCTTTCTGGCAAACTAATCTATAGAGGCCTGCACCTTCCATTTAGATCTATAGCTATCTATAGTCGTAGTTATCCTAGCCGCTGAGCTGCGGCTGCGTGCGAGTAACAGGACTCCAGTCCCGCCCAGAGCGCCGCCAGCCTGAGCCGGTTGCCTGGGCTGACCCACTGACCCACTTTCTGCCTGCTGCTGCCAAGGAGAGCCTCTGGTGGAGGGGAGGAAAGAGGGAGGAAGGGGGGAGAAACTGGGGGGGTAAAAGTAACGCGTGAGGAGGAGGACGAGAGAAGGAGAAGGGGCAAAGGGAGAGAGACAGTGAAAGTGAGTGAGCCCTGCAGCCAGAGAGAGGGCGAGAGAGCCTGGTATCTGTCAGCTGTTTGAGGCCTGGCACAGCAGCCTCAGCTAGCAGCAGCTCGCAGCCGAGAGCGCTCGGCTTCCCGCGCAATATCGCCCGCCACTACTAGGGCTAACTTCCGCCAACGCTCACACGTGCATGCGCACACACGCCGCACCACACACACGCCCCATAACACAGGAAACCTCCTACTATGCCTCTCAACACAAAGTGTCTTCGGGCTAGCACGCATCAGACAAAGTGACATCTGATCTGCCTGACCCTCATCAGCAATCAGACAAGAAAAGCACACGTAAATAAAGACATTTTGTAGAAATATGAATAAATACTAAGACTAAATAAACACGGTAATGCAGATAACGGTTGGCTGTGCTGCTAATGCTGAATGAGCTACTACTACTACGACTGTACAGTATGTACTGTATTGTATTGTTACTGTACTGTATACATACAGTAGCACAGTGGTTACACAAAGAGTGTAGGGTATGAGTAAGTGGGGATATACAGGTGTATGAGTCTGTCTGAGTGTATGAAAGAGAGAGAGTGAGTGAGAGTAGCAGAGACGCTGAGGAGGGGAGGGAGGTCACCTACTCACACAGACGGCACACAGTAGCAACAGAGCGGAGCTGCGGCTAAAAATAAACACCGTCTTAGAGAGAGGGGGAGACGAAAAGAAAGTGAGACTCTCTTCTCAGCCCCCTCCCCCCCCCCCAAACCCATTGTGGGTAGTAGAACTGACGCATGCACCGCCTCCTCTCTCCTCCACCTCTTCCTTCTATATCTCTTTACCTCAGACAGCGTGACGCACCATGGGTGTGTAGGAGCTTAACACTGCTCCACTACGCACACCTCAGCCCACAAGAAAAGGGAGTGCCCTTCATCTGAAGTGTCTTACTTATTGACTGTATCAAATATGGATGGTATGTCTGGGCTGGGCTAGCAGCTAAATTCTAACTTTGCTGAATGGATAGAACGGGAGATTTACCCCACCCTGACCACGCCCCCAGCCAGGCTGAGCCAGCTATCCCAGCGTCTATGACGAGACATCGCCTCAACCTATAGCGGTAGGAAGTGGAGACAGACACGGCGTCCATATATTTATACAGTCAATCAATGGTCTTACTCATTATAGTGTGTGGTGGTGGTGGCCCTACGTACCAGCATGGCTTCAGCCGCCCTGATCTGTTCTGGTGGTTCATGAGAGGAAGTGTGGGATAAGTTCTCTGAGGCTTCAGGTGATTGGTGTATACTGACTGCTGGTCACACACTTAGCTCATGGGGAACTGCCTTGACCCACCCATTTGTTTCATCTTGACAGATTACACCAGAGGTCACATGTTTACGACATCTTTCTGCAGTTCAGCCGGCCGGACATCTTTTGACCATATCGGTCAAATCCACAAATACGATGGTTGTTTGCACATCTCAGTGGTTCACCAACACGTCCCTTTTTCTTAAAGGATGTGATCGGATTTTCTTGAGTTTGACTACAGGAATTACAGCAGTGTAAAAAATGGTGGCGTGAAGTATACACACACAGGTGAGCAGCACAGAGACGCTAAGCAGTACTTAAGCAGCATGTCTTTAAAAACATGCTATGGAGGCCTGGTTAGCACGCACACCCACAACCAGATGAACAAAGAACTGCACAGCACCAGAGGTGTTCTTCATATGGAAGCATTTACAGATGCACAGATGTGGGGATTTAGTGAGACCAGGGGGAGAGAAAGACAGACAGACAGACAGAGGGAGAGAGACAGAGAAAGAAAGAAAGAAAGAAAGAAAGAAAGAAAGAAAGAAAGAAAGAAAGAAAGAAAGAAAGAAAGAAAGAAAGAAAGAAAGAGGCTTTCTAACAATGCATAACACAACAGTCATGGTCTGTGTTGTGAATCTACAGCACAGACCACGCTGTGTTCGTGCTCTGTGGGTGAGATAACTAATCTTCGTGCTCTGTGGGAGTGGAGGATACTGGAATCTGATGGAGTGGGATCAGTAGCTACTAGTGAGCAACTCAACAAGGGAAGATGACTACAAAAAGTTATGATTCAAATGTGATTGGGCGGGCGGGGGAAACATTGCTACAAAACAGACAACATGCATGCATGCATTCCTGATTAAGTCTATGAATGTGTTGTGCAGCAACGCAAAGTTGGACCTGGATCTCATATCCTCTCTATGGTCCCAGTCCCTGGAGAGTTGACCATATGGACAGAAGAGGAGGAGCACGAGGAGAGGAAGTCTGTGCAGCCTTTCGCTTTGAAAACAGGAGGAGAGCTCCACATGAATAGGCTCCATATTGCAGAACTCCACAGGCAGGCCTTTTCCAAAAATAAGGAGTGTCAGCTGTTCCCAATTCAATTCAAGACAAGACATTGAAGGCAAGTCCCTGTATAAATGGCTAGTATCAACTAGGGCAACAGTTTATTAAATTCCTGACATGCTTATCCTCATGCTTATCCCTAGAGACAGACCACAACATGAGGAAGTGGGCTAGGCTGTAATAGTGATGGGCTTCTTTCCTGGAGGGAGGAACCCCACACGTCTTATCAGTCCCCAGGCTGGCGTAAAGGGAGGGTCACTCAGTCAGCCAAGGCAAAGTGAGCAGAGGCTGATTGCATCAACGGCAGTAATATTGACTGAGTGAGCAGAGACTGGGTTTCATTTTGTAATGGAAGCAAAATAGTGCACAAATGCCAGACTAGGTAGAGTATACAGTATGTGTGTGCGGAGAGAACTTAGATAAAAGAAAGAACCCACTTAAACATTCAGAGAAATTTGGCTATTCTCAGCAGCGACTGTCTCACCACATTCCGCAATTACTATAAATGCGAAACACAGTTAAAGCGAACTATATACCGCTGAAGAAACCACAGACCTTTCAACTTGAACTACTTCCCTTTCCGTTTCTCGCTGATGAGTCGGCTGCAATCAAACACTGACGTGTGTTGATAGCATTTTACGCATAAATGTAACACGCCTACAGACTAGTCAGACTATACATTTGAGAGAGAAACAATCTTTCGGTGTATGAATGACTGCAACTGCACGAGGCAGGGATCTACCTCCGTGAACAAAGCAGGGATTCACTGGATGTATACAGTTCCAACTATCCAACACAACCAGCTTGCCACAGTCTTACAAGGATGTCGTGGGACGATAACAGAAAGCAGCCATGGAATGCAGTACTACGACTCACATGCATGCAGATGCAGCTGGCCAACATCTGAAATGTAAACAGTCACAAGAAGCCACTACTGCACTCTCACAAACCTGATAACCCTCCTGTTTACAACACACCACCCATCTTCTTGTTCATTTATCAGATGTCTCTGTGCCAGTGTCTGGGACCTTCTAAAGTGTAGTGTAAGATATGTGTTTGTTTACTGGTGTCGTGTGACACGACTTGTGACATGCACTTGATTTCCCTATATGGGGGAAGAATCAAGACAAATGTCAGGAACACGTTTCGACACCAAAAGGCAACATTGACTGAAATGATCCCTGACATGGCGCTCCATGTGAAAGCTTGAATCGTCCAAGCTTTCAAAAAAAGAGTCCACCAGAAGCCTGGGGCTGCTCCACTTTTGCAGAGGGCATCTCTAGCTATCGTCCTCCTCGGTTGTCCTCAGTGTAACTTAATATCTGGCTCAGCTCACTTGCATATCATGCTCATGCAAAGTCCTTCAACGAGTTTCTGGCTCTCTCTCTAACTCTACAGAACCACAGTAATAGCCACAAAGTTCAGGTCATGTTTTGGCTAGTCGTGGCAGACCCCTGTCTGTCTGTCACCGACACCAACCACCCCGACCCGTGTGACCCGGTTGGCCGTACAAGCATGCCATGGGTCTCTGGCTAGCTAGCCCATGTTAGCAGCAAGGAGCTAGCTAACAAAGACAAAACACAGACCAAATCTCAACACATTATCAGCCGGCTTTCCAGTTTAATACTTACGTATACTGGTAATGGCCACGGGTAGCCAGCAGGTTCAGCTCCGACCGGCGATTTGAGCTTGAGCTCCTTTTCGCCCATTCTCCACTTGACGGTGGCTCGCTGTGATGATAGCTAGCTAGCGTTAGTAGCTTTCGGATAGCTAGCTGGTCGGTTAGCGAGCGAGCTACAACGTGAACATTCTGCAAGAAAACAATGTTGAAACGGCACAAAACAAACCCGATGTCGACGCCCGTCGCGTAGGTAACACGCCCGCTGTAAAGTCAAGTGTATAAATATATCCGACTCAATTTTATATTCGGATTAAAATGCCTGTTCATGTCCACTGGCAATAACACCTCGGCCGTATCGCCGCCATCTTGCCCGGCATGAATAAATGTGGCAGGGGGCCAGTGGTACCAGAGGGGACACACACGTCACCGAGGGGACTCTGATCCATCACACAAAACAGAGTGGGAGTATGTGGCTGTGTCAACAACAACTGAGTGATCAATCATCGAGATTAATGTCTCTACACGATCTTTATGTGTTTATGAACAATTTGCCTAGTCTCCAAAACAATAGTTTTCTTAACCCACATTTATCTCTGTTAAATAGGCCAGGGAATTTTTTCAACCCTTTAGTAATATACCAAGACCCCATATTATTTATGAGATGTTGTCTTTCAGACCCAAATCTGAGAATATCTTTTTGTCAGATATGATTTTGTCCAGAATTCCATGACTATCTGTATTGTAGCCTATGTGGACATCTACAGTGAAACTATGATCAAAATAGTCATTCACCATCTCTAATTGTGTTCATTTCTTGTAAATGAAATAATGGTGAAGTTTAATAATTCATCAATTTGCTGGGTACCCCCTGGAAGCCCCTCAAGGATCCCTTGGTCCCCAGATGCCGAAACACTGAAATCGGAATCGGAGACTTTGGGGTTTTGGTTTTGATTCAAAATATTTTTAGATATGTTTAAGAAAGAAAGAAAGAATTCACATGATTTCAATAGACCTCAATTCAAAATATAGTTATAGTGATGTATTTTACAGATAATTTAGATGTCAGCAGCACATAGGTAGAATATGTATTTCCACTTCCAGTGTCCAAAATCCAAATTTAAATTAATCTAATCCACATGGTTATATACATTTTGCCTGATTTTTGTATATTTAGAAACATTCCCCTTAACATATTAGCGTGACCTTGGTATTATTATTATTCTGTCTTCAGGATAGTTCTGAGATATTGAGCTTCAAAGTTTTCAACATCTAGTTGGAGATGGGTCCTATTGTTTTTTAACTTATTCTCAAAAATCATTATTTTCAAAAAATAACAACACATGTCAACAGGAACTCATAGAATAGACTAACCTTATGTGACTAACTCAATTTTGACAAAAAGGTCAGATAGAACCTTATAATACTTCTGTTGAATATGTCAAATCAAATGTGTTATGGGTCTGGTCAAACATTCAGCTAAATATTATGATTTTATGCGGGTGACAGAACAAGAAGACTAAACTTGTTTTGGCAAAAACAAAGAGGACAAGTGACACAACAGCATAGTGTGTTGACAGCCTGTGGATACAGTGAAGTTAGTGGAAAGAGTAGCCTAATGTCCTCAGTTCACTTGCACTAGTCTCCTCTCTGACTGACTCAGCGTAAAGATCCCTCACAGGAGATCTAGTAGTAGTAGGCCAACTCAACCTGAACATGACCTGTGGTTTCACTTCTATCAATACTCTGTCAGACATGCAGCAGTTTGGTCATCAACCACAGAGAGCCAGTTCAAAAATCCATGCCTCTTCCATTAGTTTGACTGACACAAAATATAAAATTTAAAAAGCAAACCATGATTCGCCCTGATATCTGCAAGATGGCATTATTAGAAAAATAAACACAAGCATTTGTTGAATTATTACACTTTACTCTACATCTCTCATTGAAAGTGTAGCCTACACAGCATTGTATGTATTGTTAAGTAGCCTATACTTACAACATTAAGAATGAACACATATTTTTATTGCAAATTTCACATCTGTGAATATGAAATTTAGCCATCAACATAATGCAGTTATTTCAATACAGCTGTTTCTCCTTCCAAAATTGGCTTTTGAGCAATTCCAACTGTTTCAGGGTGCTGAGAAAACCATAATGTTACGGATGTGTGGCAAAGGCCTGGCATCATTCCTGAGCTGCTTGGACTTTGGAAGTGAATTTACTTGTTTTTCTAACTTGGCTTGCCTGTGTTGCAGGTTGATTAAGGTGAGAATACACTCAGAGGGGGGTGTGGCATCAGCTGCAGGCGTGGCAGCGAGGAAAAAAAATCCCGTTGACAAGTGAAGCTGAAGGTCATGATAGTGACTATGAAGCTCAACGGTGAACTGCCATTGAAGAATCATCACCTCTCCATCACAGAGAACCAGTGTAACAAGATCTATAACGGAAGACAAGACACGGCCAGCTGCAAGTAATAGAGACACTGACTGCAGAGTTAACAATACATATTATCTATTGTTATCTTAAAGATGGGTGGCTTCAGGGTGTAAACCAAAAAGACAATGGAAGTTGAGCAAATCACACCAAGTTGTAGGAAGATGTAGCAGAGAAGATAAGCCAACAAAAGGAAGTGGACCCATTGTTACCCCCATGTCAAGAATATCAAATTGTTTTCAATGAATGAAAAGCTGATGGGTAAAAGTGAGATTGATCTTAATTTGACTTCCTGTGACATAAAAATGCAGACAACGCAGACTTGGCTTTGAGTGAACAGACAATGCAGCTTTTTACTGCACATCAGCAGTCCAAGTCATCGCCCAGGGGAACATGTCTCGCCTCCCCACATGTCTATGACATACGGTCTTTGGTGAAAGGTTTAGAGCAGTATCAGGTATTGATTTTATGTCCTTGATACATACAAGTGTATTATACACAGTACACAGACCTCGGTCAAAGTAATGAAGTGTAGTTCTGTTATTCACAACATCACCAAACTCTTAATATATCTCATTGAAATACTGTGTCAAGGGCTCACCTTATGTCTCAAATGAGGCCAACTCTTTGGTTGCACATGCTCTATTGGCCTTGTCATTTATCTTAGGCTACTAATCACATTTATGACAATTTGAGTATTAATCCCAGAATGGGAGTGCTATATTATACCAAAAGTGAAACAAACTCATTCATCTTCAATGAAGACCCCCCCCCCGCCCCCCACCCCCTTGCAAATGTATGTTTGGCCTTACACGTTTGTTGGTTGCCAAGCTGCCCAGGATTCAGTTGACAGGAGGCAGAAATAGTTCTTTCTCAAATCCACCCTTAAGGCCAATCTTAGCCTATTCTCTGACTGTGTTGGCAGGTTAGACACATGCAAGTAATCTCCAAAACGAATCATTTGACTTGAACCTATGAAATGTCCTTGTCTAATAACCACACACCAACTCCCTAAAACAAGTAAATGACCTTTATTTCAACCATGACCTACATTTTCAAATGAAAGCATTGGCATGCGCTTTAGAGAATAGAACTAGATTCCCTTCTGCCTTCTGCAGAGACCAAAGACAAATGAAAGTCTGCCTCACAAGCAAAAAGCCCTGGAAACACAGAGGGGAGGAGAGAGCTCTCAATCTCTGCTGTGACTGTAAACATGTCGGAATCAGTGCGTGTGTATATGCTGCTGCACTGTATGTTGAAGGGAGGGAGAAGAGGGAGATGGCAGACTGCCACACTGAACTCACTGACACGGCTCCAGCTCCCTGAGTGGAGCTGAGGCCAACATTGGGACGGAAGCCAACAGCAGCAGAGTGAGGCTGCACAGCTCAGCTCAGGCCAACTGGAACACAGTGGCTATGGAGGAGATTTCTGGGATCTTTCACAGTGTGTCAGATTGCAGCAGGCCTGTCCTCCCTGTCGCCTTGCTGAAGCATCCCTGCTCACACTGCCACGCCAAAGGCCTTTTTTGGATCCACATTTCTGCACAAGCCACAGCCTTGGCAGTAAACAATATGCATTCCTGTGGTAGAAAGAGAGGCCCAACCGACACAAGCAACAAATAAGGAATAACCTGCAGGAATACACTGAATGCAAAAGGAATAGCCCGTTTGACACATCAGTATACGTCTCCCCTTCCTGTCCTTGTTGTGAAACAGATTGCTGTCACGGTCTACACGAGCACAGCTTACATCTGATGAGAAACAATGCAAACTGGAAGACCCAAGGGCTCAAGATGTTTCTATTCAACTTGTTGCTCCCCTGAACAAAAATAAGGTAGGCGATGCAGTCTGCAAGCTCTATGGACTAGTGTGACATAGTTGCCATCTACAGGACATCAGCTTTACTACAGGCCTACATGTGTAAATACAGTAAACAAACGGAACATCAAATAGAGATGGATAAGATGGTGAAAGCTCTAAATCTAAATATGCAATATCAGTTTCAAATTTAGAATATTTCTAGGAGAGTGTCCAGGAATAATGTCCACAGTGCTTCTAAACACCCATCTGCTCTTGGGGCTAAAAATAAACTCTCCTTGTAATCGCCCATGGGAAAGATTTATATTTAGAAGCATGAAAGGATATCTACACCACTGAACAGGAATCCACCATGACATTCTAACTCTCTGAACAGCAAATAGTGGCATATATTGTTTATTTACACAAAGCTTCAAATATGTCAGGATATGGCTCAATAAACATCAGGTCGATCTCTGTGTGCCACAAAAAAGACCCAAGTCAAATACAGTATGCAGTCTTGACCTCACTATCAATGCTCAATACAGGCCTACACGAAGGGTGTGAACAACTCAAGAATACTAGAATGTAGAAGCACAATAAAAATGGACAGCAACAACTGGTTCGGAATTTCACAAATGAGGATTTTAAAGAATTTTATTGAAACAAAGATCAATTTCAGTCCCAGTCCCTTATGGTTTCAAAAAGCGTGCTTTGGGTTTTAGCGCCAACATCTCAGACGACTCTTCTCCAAAGCCCTCTTTGCTTATACAGCAGCATGTATATAATCGGAGAAAAAACCTATACAACAGGTCATTTGGCACAATCAACTCATACAATGGTATTCCTGTGCTGGCATATCATCACTTTCAAACAATTTGCTCTGTATCTGAGCAAAATGTCTTTACCATCTTTACTGAAGAATTGATTCAAAATGGTTTTTGACCACAATCGAGGTGTAATACAGTAATCAGAATGTCTCTAGAAAACAATGCACAGTAAGAATGGTGAAAAGCAGCCATTTTTTTTAAAGGGTTGCAGTACTGAGCGATGCCGAGTGTTGATTCTGGTCACAAAACATTCAAGTTCACATAACCCCCCCGTCCCCCTCCCACCCTGACATCCTCAAGCCGCAGATCCAAACTCAGTCTAGGCCCAGTAGTCTTCAGCATTGTTGTGATGGACCTCTGAGCATTGGCCATTAGTGTTTGCATTTGAGAAGTGATGAGCTTGAAAAACCTTACATTGCATTGAAACAGCTGAGCCCAGTCTTGCAGATCCCGTCTATAAGTTAAGGAGAGACCTCTCACTCCTCCCAACAAAGGATTGAATGAGATTTCCTTGAGAAACATGATAATATGGATCGAAGGATAAATTCTAAACTTAAAATGGAAATACAGTGACATGGATTATGTTTCTTTGCCAACGTTCGGGAAAACATTTTGTTTCACCCAACTCAGTAAGCACTTTGGTATACATGCTGGTCAGAGCCATGTCTAATTGATTATAAATTAATTCAGTTGGACTAGGCCTTTGCTTAGATTTGTACTGTCTTGGGCAGTTTTTTCAAGTAAAGATACAAATACTGTTCGTTGTAACACATTCATAAAGCATGCACTCTGATGGACAAAGAGAAAAGTTTCATTTGGACAAAACCCCAGGTAACAGCAAGATTAGCAGGAAAAGTGCTGATTTTTCATATTCACATAAAAAGGTCAATATAAGAAATGCATTCGCCGACGAAACCAAACTCAACTCGTTTGTCAGGTGAGTTCTATTACAGCTCGACATTTCTAGTTTCTCTCCAGATACGTTTTAAGAGTGGATCCTTCTTCGCAACGCTTCTCAGAGAGGAGTGCTGATCCAGGATCAACTAGCATCACATTTGAAAAGGCAAAACTGACCCCAGATAAGCATTCCCTCACAGAGAGGTGTTAAAATTAAGGGCCCTGCAGCAAGTCCACCAGCCTCCACATTGGAAGATGATCAAGGATGGCTTCATATTAACAGTCGTCTCAGTGACTATCATGTGGGTGATGAGCAGACAAAACGAAAGATTTGATCTTTTTATATACACTGTAAACAAAATTGTTTAGACATAACTAAAAGGTTACAATGTAAGTAACTTATGTGGGATATCAGACCTCCGATTTAACCCAAATTGAATTTCTGTACTTTTAGCTCTGATGATCTACATTATCTGCATTATCTTACAATTGGAGGATCCTCTGAAGCAGACAACTTGGAATAGTTGTGTTCCAAAAATCACCATGAACTATATTGGAAAGAAAACCAATTAAAAGCTTAATATAGTCTTGTGTTACATCCCCTTTGATGGAATATGATGAACCAAAACCAAGGACCATTGCTGTAACCGTTTGATGAGCAAGCGCTGTGGCTCGTCGCGACCGAGAGAGGCCTGTGTTTCACAGCTACCGTTAGCTCAGCCTTTAATGCTGACAAGAGCTAGGGGAAGCTCTTCCACATGTCCCGTGTTAAGACATCTGCACATAATTTAAGAGAGGCCAAGCACAGGCACCTGTGCCTGACTGTGTGCATTTAGTAGCACTGTTTTTATTTCATCAACAGGGACATCTCTATCTCTTCAAAAGAGAAAAACATCACTAACTGCTATAGATGGTCGGATGGACAATAAGATGGCCAAGGCAGCTTTTGAATAAAATACTGGCTGACATTCAAGATGTGAGAACAAAGAATAAGATACACAGCTTTGTAGTACTGATATTGAGAGGAGTGTACAATTCTAACGGACTCATTACCCCCTATGAGTGTCAAAAAAATAAATAAGAAAAATATAGTAAAATAAGTTTAGCATCAGAACCATCAATTTCATTATATGGGGAAAACTGAAATATCATCCATTTAATTTCTCTTTTCTGTACTCAAAACAAATTTGCATTTTGGCATACAATCTGCAGATTCCATCTCAGTGCCCCCTTCCCTCCAGTCTCCAAACCAGGAGAAATTATTGGGAGATCTCCAAACAAAGTGGACCTTTCCCACGTCTACTCTTTGAGAGACCTCTGTGCACTATAAGGGGGCGGGGCTTCTGAGAAAAATAGCCACACATGATCTTTTTCAGGGATGCAGTGTAGCTACACAGAGTGACCCGGCCAAACGAGCCACAGTCCCATATTCAAAAAAAAACTAAAAAAGAAAAAGTCAGAGAAAGAAAAAGATCATATGTTCTGCTTAGTCCTCACTAGTGCTTTTGGCCCCAATGAGGGGAATACATCCCTTCATGGCATCTTTCATAAGTACTTTTTTAGAGCAAGCGTAATCCACAGTTTGCCTTTCTCTGCCTGGTTTCCAGAGATAACAGGGAAACAATGTTTAAACTAGTGCCAGTTTTAAAGTTGCTGTTGATCGTACTCGGCTATAAGTTTCTTTATATGGGCCAGTTTGTTGTGTAGATATTCACAGCGGTTCTTGTCTTGGCTATAGTTTGGATTAGTCTGCAAAGGAGAAGGGGTGGGAAAGCACAGAATCAGCATCTGATAGACGTCTACTCACAAACACTTTATGGCATCCAAATAGGTAATAGTGGGAAAACTTACCTTTTTTATTTTGCGATACTCTTGGAGTATCTGATTGTGGATTGTCTGTGATGAGAAAACATACAAAAAAGGACATTAGAGAGTAAGAATAAAATAAATACATAAAATAAGGGCATTTCAGAAGTTATTCAAGATGTTTGGTAACAAAACGTGCTTAAAACTCATCTAAAACAGGCTGAAGTACAATATCCACTGTGTGTTTTTAAGTGAGTCTACCTTGTACTTGTCTGTGCCTTGCTGGAGCTGCTTGAGCTCAGTGTCGAGCACGGTGAACTGCCGGGTGATGCCCTCTATCCGGGCATGCAGGCCCCGGTACTCACTGTATTCAGCGTTGAAGTCATTTTTATAGCTCTGACGCTGCTCCTGGGAGCCAATCACTGTGTACTTCCTGTGAAGGACATGGTGGGGAAGGGGGGATGTCATTGCACAGATTTTTAGAGGAAAAGTCACCCTGCACACAAAAAGCCTATTCTCATAGCATTTAACACAAGTGAGAGGGACAATGGCCTCTAGAGGGAGACAGTGAGAGCAAGAGTTAGACTGAGTGTGAGATGCCAACAAAAGGCAATTAAATGAATTCATTCCAATGGATATAGACAATTTAAATTCCCTCAAGTTAGCGACGCAGCAGAAGAATCTTTCGAGGCCCAATGTGACCAAGTACTTACGTTAAATAGTCTACCATCTCAGATGATGACGAAGGAATACTGGTATTGTTGCACATTCCATTCAGATCTGAAACAAGGATACATAGTTAGAACTTTGTATTGGTTTGAATATGTATGTAGGCCTATGCATGTAGGCCTTCCCACATTGGTCCAACTGGAAAGGCAAATCCTTTATGAAGATCATCGTTTAGAATTGGTCATTGCTTCGATATTTAATCCTCTTAGATGTGTGGTATCTTTGTTTAGTTGGACCTGGCAGGGGGTAGGTAAGTTTAATCATCATGATGCATCACTTACTCACAGTGGTGGTGACTACCTTGTGTCAAACCTCATGGGAATTGTTACATTTAGAAATACCTCAGAAATCTCTTATTTGATGTGGCTGGAGTTGTGACACTCAATGAAGTAAAGTGGGCTTTTTGTGCACTGATGAGAGCAACTCCAGGAAAGACCGGGGGTGTGTGTGTGTATGTGTGTGTGTGTGTGTGTGTGTCTCACCTGTGCTTCTAAGTGGAATACTGTTGCTCTTGAGGTTCTCGGGGCTGGAGCTGATCTCACAGGCCAGGTTAGGCTCAGGCACATGCTCCTCACTATCCTTCTTCTCCTTCTCCTCCTTCTTCTTCTGTTGCCCCTTCTCTCTTTCCCTCTTACTGTCTTTGGTCTTCTCCTTGTCTTTATGTTTTTTGGACTTCTTCTTGGACTTGCCGTGCAAGGTTGAAGGACCCTTGCCGCGAGGCCCACCCAGGCCGGCGTGCCCAGGGGACGAGGTGCCAACGCTGGGCACGGTGAGCGTCGAGGCCCCCGAGAAGGTGGAGGGCAGCTGGCCGAGCCTCTCGGACACCGCTGCCTCCTGGCTGTCACAGTCCCGCCCGTTGTGGCTGGAGTCGTTGCTGACGTCCGAAAGCGGGTCAAAAGGACGAGGGATGTCCAGCAGAGGGAGCTGCTGAGAGCTGGACGTCATGCCGCTATCTGACAGGGACACCGCCGCCCCTGCTTGCGTTCCGCTTGCCTCTTTCCCATTGGAGGAGATGAGCTTGCCATTTATTGGCCCTGTTGCTGCCTTGCTGGCGAGGTGTGAAATCCTGGGCTTTTTGTTGGCCAGAGGGTCGATGAACTCCGCCGCAGCAGGCCGTTTCTGGCAGAAAAATAACAGTTTGAGTAGATGAACTTAAAACGAGGTTCAATATGAACTCGATTCACCCAAGAGTGAGTATGGAATAAATAAATAAAAAATCAATGGATATACAGTATGCATTATTAATACCAGATAATTCACTTTGGGGGAAGTCCAGAGACCAAGCAAGAGAACCAAGTCAGAGCAAACAAATATGCTCTGGACTGAGGAGGACAGGAGAGGGTACAGAGTGCTGTGGTGCAGCCAAAATTGAAAAAAAGGAAGATGCAGGTGACTTGTCAGACAGGGAAGTAGCCAGGACAAGAGTCAACACAAGAAGAAACGCTTCAAGAGGATCTGTAGTCTCAGTGACATTGAGCCTGCGATGACTGTGCCCTCTCGACACAATACCAGGGATTATATTACAGACAGGCCCCGTTTGACCCCAGCACATAGTAATGACTTTGGGAGTGGCTGACCTCATCACTGTGTGGCTGGCTGGCTGTCCCAACAGGAAGACTGGGACTGGGCGTGACCTAATCACTGTGTGGCTGGCTCTCCCAACAGGAAGCAATATTTTTTTTGGGATGATGGCGAAGGCTATGCGAAGGCATAACCCGCTCCTCTCTGCCTCTGATTGGCCTAGCGTCAAACTTCCATCCAAACACATTCGCTTGGCTATATCCTGCATTACATCTCTTTCTACAGTCTGTGGTCAGTCTGAGACAGACAGCAGTTATGCTTGCTAGCCTGCATGAAAGACGCCAGTGTGTTTATGTTTTTAATATAGTCATATATCTATGGTTTATAATGCTGCCGCTACTCTTGGCAGTGCACGTATGTAGCCTATAGACAGAGAATTGATCAAGGGTGATATAAAACAGGGTTATTTACAGGGAACTAGCAAGCGTAACTGCTGTCTGTCTGACGGTCTGACCACAGTGTAGAACGAGATGTAATGCAGGATAGCCAAGCGAATGTGTTTGGATGGAAGTTTGACGCTAGGCCAATCAGAGGCAGAGAGGGGCGGGTTATGCCTTCGCATAGCCTTCGCCATCATCCAAAAAAAAATATCGCCAACAGGAAGACTGGGAGTGGGCGTGACCTAATCACTGTGTGGCTGGCTGTCCCAACAGGAAGACTGGGAGTGGGCGTGACCTAATCACTGTGTGGCTGGCTGTCCCAACAGGAAGACTTAGGGCTGTGGAATAACAACAGGGAGCAGTGTGGAGCGCCGCTTGGGCCTGCACGGCTTCTTAACCTGTTTGCTTTGGCAGCGCTCCCCGAAGCATCTTTCACCAGTCTGAGGCCAGACTGTTCACACACAGCTAGCCTGCTGTGGCGCTCGCTTTTTATACCAAGGAAGCTAGGAAAGAGCCTGAGGCACTGTTTGCTCATGAGTGAGTGTGAGTGAGTAGAGAGAGTGTGTGTGTGTGTGTGTGTGTGTGTGTGTGTGTGTGTGTGTGTGTGTGTGTGTGTGTGTGTGTGTGTGTGTGTGTGTGAGTGTGTGTGTGTGTGTGTGAGTGTGTGAGTGTGAGTGTGAGTGTGTGTGTGTGTGTGCGTGCGTGTGTGAATGCATAATGAGGGAAGGAGCGGAAGGGAAGGGACATTAGGTGTCTGAGGTGAGAACACCCTGAGAGAAGGAGCTATTAATACGACAGAGCAGCTCCTCCGCCTTCTACCTAATGGGAGTGTAAACACTGGGGAAAACTCAGGACCGACTTAACGAGAGGAGCAGCAGGAGAAGGAAGATGAAAAAATGAAGATGGAGGGAGGAAATAGTTTTTTTTCTATTAAAGTAAAAACAAATTGTGCAAGTCTAATCCTATAACAAGAATGTGAAGTCTCTGTGAGTGAGTGAGTGAGTGAGTGAGTGAGTGAGTGAGTGAGTGAGTGAGTGAGTGAGTGAGCAGAAATGGTCTTCGGCCACAGCTATGCCATTTTACGTGCGATCGCGCTGAATCTTTTAGGAGACCTAACGGAGTCTGATTTTTTAATTAGGTAATTAGGGCCGACTACTGGCCGAGTTTGCGATGGCTGCGCAGATTAATGGCCGAACTTACGATGCTGCGCATTGGCTGCGCAGCACTCCAAACAATGCACAGGTATTCCGTTAGTGCTGAGAAGGTGATTTGGATAAATTCACACAAGAATGAAAATGAAGTCATTATCTACTCACCCCCATGCCGATGGAAGGACAGGTGTTCGTCTTAGTCCACAAAACAGTTAGGAGAATGCTGTCAGTGTTTTGCTGTGAAACTCCAGGACTGTTTTGTGGACTAAAAAAACTTCACCCATTCTTCCATCGGCATGGGTGAGTAGATAATGACTGAATTTTATTTTTTGGGTGAACTTATCCTTTAAAGGAATACGGCAACATTTTGGGAGATTCGCCTATTTGCCATATTCATATATATTAGTAAGACGAGAAGAGCGATGCCCTTCTCTTCCTTACGGACTAGCCTACCCCCGTTAAGTCACCAAATACACATTCAACAGCACCAAAATGCTCTAATGTACATGTTGTGGCTCATGCATTCACCACATTATGAAATAATAATGTAAAATTACAAGACGTATTTTTACA
This sequence comes from Poromitra crassiceps, assembly GCF_964638095.1. NCBI lineage: Eukaryota > Metazoa > Chordata > Actinopteri > Beryciformes > Melamphaidae > Poromitra > Poromitra crassiceps. Next base: position 18,458,202 of record NC_139632.1, read on the forward strand.
AGACAAGTCACAACATATACAAGAGCACATAAGAGCGTTTTGGCACTGTTGGAATGTGTATTTGGTGACTTAACGGGAGTAGGCTAGCCCGTTCCATAGACTACCAGTTATTTATGCTAAGCTAACTAGCAGGAGGGGCGCATTGCAACTTTCTACTGCATGCACAGAGAAGAGAAAGGCATCCATCTTCTCGTCTTACTATCGGGAAGAGGGCAAATAGGCAAATCTCCCAACATGTTGGCGTGTTCCTTTAAGTGAGGCCTTTAGTGGTCATGTAGCAATGGGATGGCTTCACTTGGGGATGGCTGTTTCAAGGCTTCCAAAGAGCACACAACAACAATCATTTTGGTAGGAGCCAAAGAGGTTGAAAGCAAAACCCTGGGAGATGTGGTAAATGGGTGAAACCAGCAGATTGCAGAGACAAGCAGCTGTAGTGGGCGGTGTAACTGTAGAAATGACCAACAGTACAAATCTTGGCTTAAATTTAGATTTGCCTATATCATTTCTACCGGATGAGCCAGAAAGGCTGGAGACAAACAAGCTTTGGTTGAACATTAGCCACGCAGACGTATTTACATTCTACAGTACAGACTGAACATCAAGCAGTTTGTTATTGCTCACATAATTGCTGAGAACACACTGTACAAGTAGCACTCATGTGGATTTGTTGATGCCAGTGGAGACCCTTTCCGTGACGTTTCCAGCCCCGGAAGAGAGTTCCCCATTCATTTTCTCCATCGACATTTCAAAAAATACATTTCACTTGGAGCAAAAACAAACAAAAATGGCCCCCATTTTTATTTTTTGCTCCAAGTGAAATGTTTTATGGTCACTCAGGATTCAGTAGGTCACGGTTTGGCTTGGTTCCAGCCTTAAAATTCATTATATAAGGATTTTTTGAAATGTCTATGGAGAAAATGAATGGGGAACTCTCTTCCGGCCCGGGAGACGTCATGGAAAGCCAAGTGACTCTTGAGCTCTATACCTTTCTTTCTTTTTCCTTTCTGATACCGAGGGAAAACAACCATTTTATTTGGGTGAAACTACTTTTCTTTGGGGCTAATAAATTATGTGGGATCGGATCTGTGCATAAACTAGCGTACTCACTGACACCCCATCCAGCATTTTAGGCAGTATCAGAGGCATTTCTGATACTGGTATTGGTACCGGGAACAACTGTACCCACAAATTTAAAGAAATATTGTGAAAGAAAATTCAGGCCATGATCTCACCTACCACTAGCCAGCACTATGAACCAAGGGGAAGACGAGTGGGAGGGAGAAAGACTAGGCGAGGGTTCAAAATGAGAGAGTGGGGCTATTGCGTGGAAAACAGAGATGGTCTCACCTGAGATGGAGAGCTGCTAGCCAGCTCTTTGGGCGGGCTCACTGGGTTCTCCGGTGGAGGGGCACTCTGGGCCTGCCGCAGTTTCCTGAGAGAACACACACACACACACACACACACGATCAGACGCACACTTAATCAGACATCCATTTCTCTCTCACCAGTGCGATCGGTCAGTTTAAAATAAGTTGCATTTCCCCGCTAAATACACTGGGCAAGGTGTAACTCTGACTGGGGTGACTGACTTAACGAGTCAACTTTATTGTCCCAGAGGCTCAAATACATCTCTGGAATTGCCAATTATCCCTGAGAAAATCTGAAGTAGCAGCAGCAGGCCAAATAAACTGTGGTTTGTTCACCAGCCTCCAAGACGACTGAATCCCCCTCAATCTAGTGGTTCAATCTGCAGCACATGACATGACTGTTATTGTCCAGAGCCTTGCCCTGCACTGTATTCCTTCCCCTCTTATAACACCACTTAGCTTTATCATGATGACGTACAAATCTATGACCCCATTTTGTACGCACACTTATCTGTCAGACAATAGTGTTAGAATATAAAACAAGTGTGAAAATACAGTGTTGAACTTTCACCCCACCAACTATCCAACTAAGGCAAGGCCGAATTACAATGTGACAGTCACCACTGGGATTTAGCCTAGCGGGCTGCTGTATATATATATTTCTTTGCATAATCACCAGGAATTAGTTATTTCAACTGAAATATTTGCTCCATGTTGATTTTCGAAGTCTTGTTTTCTCAGATAGGCTGTTCTGACTCGGCTCGAAGGGGTCCCTGCAGCACTGAACCAAAGAAGCCACATCTACAAAAATGACATGATCTGCAAAGTAGATGGGCACTTTCTTCATACAGACACAATCCAGAGTGTTATCAGTAGGGGGCAGTGGGATACACCAAGTCTTGTTAATGCCCCACCCTTAGTTGGATCAGTGTGGTGTAGTGTGTGTGTGTGTGTGTGTGTGTGTGGAGGGGGGTAATAGGTGGTCAGACAGAGGCAGGCTTAGGGAGCGTGCACACTGCACAGGCTTGGGGAGAGGTAGTTGTACCGTATACTCAACAAGCCAGCCAGCTCACTAGCCTTTAAGCCTAGCAGTCAGTCAGTCAGTCAGTCAGACAGTCAGACAGACAGACAGACAGTCAGTCAGACAGTCAGACAGACAGACAGACAGACAGACAGACAGACAGGCAGGCAGACAGGCAGACAGGCAGCCAGTAGACAGGCAGGAGTTGGAAGCGAGATAGCAGGCAGACCGGTACAGCTGAACCTTGGACCAGTGCCACCTCACGCATGGAGCAGTATGTGCTAGAACACTGTTGCATCACAGCTGAGCCCTTCCACTCATTTTGCTGTGCTGCTCCTGCGTGACTGACCCACTGCTGCAGCTCAAAACTTGGGGGGTTAGGTGGGATGCTATGGTTGTTAGCTAGCTGATAAACTAACTAACAAGGCTCAAAGTTCAGCAAAGTGACACGGAGACAAACACAGAGAGGCTCCATGTACGTGTTCATATGCACGCCTGTACATAGAAAACCTGATCCATGCATGTGTGCACACACACGCTCACACACACACACACACACACACACACTCACACACAGACGCACAGGAACATTGGAGCTGCCCTCACAGGCTATGACCTCAGGTACATCTAACCTTATCCTGGGGAATGTGAACTATTCTTGCTCAACTGCATCCAAAACATTTGGAGTCCTCTCAGTAAACCCAAACTAAGCGCTGAGCATTGCTCCCTGGTCTATATATAGCGAGATGGGCCGGGCTTTTCCTTACTGGCCCAGATCTTGAGAAACCAGAATTTTCCACTGGGAGGGAGGCCAGCAACTCATGCTGTCAACAAAGAACTAAATTCAGTGGAGCACACAGAAGTCTTCCCGGGGACAGAGAGGCACCTGTCATTCTATTCTACATATAAAAAACAGATATGTTTTCCACAAGTGCTGCATGTTGTCCATACTTCAGTATTACATATTCATCACAGCAGCGGCAATGTAATCTCAAATGTCGATGATTGGATTTAAAATAACCCTTACACCATAACCTTAATCAAATGCATAGTAAGATGATAAAAGGGAAAACTGTTGAGTGCAGGTATGTCATTGCTTTTTAAAAGGCATTTCCTCACAATGTCAGCTCAAAAAGAACAGTCAACACTAAACAACACTATCACCATCCTACCCATGTGGACCAAGAGCTTTGACAACTCCACATTAACATCAGAAACAAAACCCTCTACAGAGGCTTTGCAGTTGCATCACAAAGTAGTAACCCAGCTAGTAACCACAGCGGACACCATCATCGCGGTCCATTAGAGAATTGACTGTTAGCTGCAAATAATATCTCCACCCAAGCTAGAAAAAACAGATATGTGAAAAAGATTGTTTTGTTGTGTTGTGGGTGTGTGTGTGTAGATCCATTCAGTGACACTGTAAACAAAAGAGAATAGCTTGATAAGGTAGATTTCTCTCAAAATTTAGATGACTGTGACACAGTAAATGTTCTTGTCTTTAGCCGTACACGGGGCAAACACGGGGTCCGCTCGCTATGCCGGCCACCCGCAGTGCCGACAGCCCGGTAGGCTAATCGTCTGGAAGCGCAGCCAGTTTCATTTCGGCGCTCTTGGTAACAGTTTAGACCGTTCAGACCGGCCACGGCGGCGGGAGGCTGCAGGGATGGTTTCGGCGTCTGGACCATTTCTTGCGCGAGCCGTGAGTGATTGTGTGAAGCCAGGCAGGCAGGAAGTCAGTACAAGTTGTGAGCGGTGCTGAGCAAAACGGAGCGTGTCTGGTGTGAGTGGCCAGGCTCCTGCTCAAGCTGAATTTACACGCAGCAGCGATTTGGGATCCAGTGTGGTTGCGCCGTTACCCTCTATTCCAAAACACCCTGAATTGTAGCTTAACCCATTGATACCTGATGCAGCATTTGCTTGTATATCCCTCAAATGCTGCATCAGGTATCAATGGGTTAAGAAGAGTCAGTTCAGTTCAGTGAAAGGATATGATTAGAGAGCAGCGCTCCCTGCAAAGTGAGAGGTACGTGGAGTTCTACAGTGATGTAACTGACAGTTCTGATCAGACTCAACCATCAGGATGGCAAAAACTAGGAAAATAAGGTAGGTTGGAAATAACTGCAACTATCCTTTAACTTGAGCAAGCAGATTTTCTTTTGCCATTATAAGCTAACTAACTAACCAGCAGGAGAAGCAGCAAAGCAACCAATGCTAATATTAACATGCAACTACAGTAGCTAGTAACGCTAACTTTTACTACAGTAAATACATAAGCTAGTGTGCAAATCAGATGCAATTACAATACAATAACACAGTCATGGTTTGCTGACCAGATAATGTGGGTAGCTAGCCAACAAGCCGGCATGAACAAAAACACAAAATCAATCATCAACTCTCCCAGGATGACTTGCAAAGGAAATAAAGCAATCGTCGTCATCGGTGACGTAGACGTACCAAACAAGGATTCTCTTGAGAAGCTGCTGGTCTCCCTCGGTGTAGCCCGGCCAATCCTTCTGAATGTCCTTAAACAAAGAGTCCTTCAATGTGAAGGTGTTGTCTTTCCCATTCAGGTTGGCCACCTGCAGAATGAGAAACGGGGGCTGATTTTAGAGTGTACTGGTAAGTATGCCTAAGTAGGCAGCTGAGGATAATCAGAGAAGGAGAGACATAAGTGACTGTGTCTGCGTGTGTCCATACTATTGCAAAGTGTGTGTGTGTGTGTGTGTGTGCGCACGCGTGTGTGTGTGTGTGTGTGCGTGCGCGTGTGCGTGCGTGTGTGCGTGCTTGACCTGTTGCAGGTGGCTGTCCAGGGAGTCCTTGTCTAATGGCAAGAGGCCATCTTTCTGCAGCCTCAGGATAAGCTCAGGCTTTTTGTAGGGCTTGAGGGCCAGCAGGTGAGTGAGGCGGTCTCTGAGCGGCCTCTGCTGCGCCGTGCTCTTCTTCAGGGCGTTGCTGGAGATGATGACCGGCCGAGACGTCCTCCGCGACGGGGCAATGTCCGAGAGGCCAGGAGCCGGTTTCCGGATTTGAACTTTCTTACCTAAGGTGTAGAGGAGTGACAGAAGTGGAGTTTGATGTTAGAGAAGTTGATTGATTGATTGATTAGCCAGGTAGGCGTCATCCATTCTGAAGAGCTCCCGTTGGGTTTATTTTTTTTGCAAACCAGCGTGACGTTTCGGGCCACACCGGCCCTTCCTCAGACCTCAGCCCTACCTTTTGATCCAGCACCCTGGCCCAGTGTGGCCCAGTTTGGATGTGCGTGTCCCTGCCTACTTTTTGCACTGTCATCCATTCTGAAACCTCGATTCTATTCACGACACACATCTTAGCACTCAAAAGTATGCCAAATATAGAGTACCGCAGGGATGACATATTTTTGTAGTTGGAAGGCGTAACACCCGGACATGTTGGAGTCATAAAGTCATAAAAGTGATTCACGTTCGTGAAGATTTTCCTGCTGAACACAAATTACCACTCCTATAAACCTTTGTTAACCACAGACCTTATTAGGGCTGTCACTTTTTATTCTAAATTCGAATTTAACTTCGAATGTGGGGGAGGAGGGCATGTTCGAATGTATAATTGACCTGTTCTATTTTATTTTTTTATTATTTATTTTTTTATTAACCAAAATTAACCAACTGCTGCTTGCTGGTAATGTTAATTCCATGTCAGAAAAAGTCTCCAGATTTGTCGTGTTAGTCTCTTCTGAGAAAGATTGTCTCCAGGGTCTGAAAAGTTGTCTCGGAAAAAGTGATAGCCCTAGACCACCTTATTATATGCATTTAAGTGAAATCGCCATTCTAAAACCCCATTCACTTTTCCCTGTAAGCTCCAACATGCTACTTCCGGACTCATTCCTTCGGTGCTCTATGGCAGGGGTTCCCAACCTTTTTTGTGCCAAGGACCGGTAGATACATGGAAAAAAAAGTTGCGGACCGGTTGTCAATTTTAATGGTTTTTATATTTACTCACCAGGTGGCGACAAAGGGTAAATAACAGCCTTTCGTGTTGTACTGTATGTAGCCTACAGTATTTATGTTTTTGTTTCAACTACTTCTGATGAAGGTCTCATGACCGAAACGTCATTCTAACAAATAAAACTGTGGGTTAAGTGGATGCAGTGTGCAGACTTCACTTCTTTTGATACTTTAACATTACTGCCATTGTTGTCCTGCACCTGCAGCTCCGAGTGGATGTGCGCGCTTTTCCTTTTGTTTGTTTCAACTACAAACATAAACAAACGTCAACTTTAAACTATGTTTCAACTACCACACACAGCCTATAATATTATAGCCTATGTTTTTTTTATTTTCTTTGGACCCGGCTCGCGGCCCGTACCAAATGCGTTGCGGCCCGGTACCGGTCCGCGGCCCGGTGGTTGGGGACCACTGCTCTATGGCTCTCAGAGTGTGTGTAGAGTATGATTCCATGATGAGCTGTGGTGTTGAGCATTGGTTTACAAGAATACAGGAATTTAAACTATAATAGTAAAACTACACAAAAATCTACCATTGAAAAAGTAGAAAGGAGTCATTAAGCAACTACTGTATGAGGCCAGCAGCCTGAGCTTGCATTTTTATGCTTATTTTCTTAACAGCAGAAAATAACTACAATCTCAGGAAGAAATATGACATTTGTTGTTGTCAACAATTTTCAACTCTATGACTGATGATGGCTGGGGTAATTTGCAGATGAGTCACACACAGGACCTACAGTCTCACACACTGATCTTCACTCACCACCCAGTAAGCATCGACTTTCATCACCTCCTCACACTCAAGCCCCTTTTCAGGTGAATCAGATCCAGATGAATGGTGCAGTGCCTCCCACTGAGACTAAAACACAGTTTGGGTCCACGGCAAATATGAGCTAAACAATTTATGACTCAGTGCTGAGCAGTGAACAAACTCATCCCGGATGCCTTTCTTTCTAGGCAATGAGGCAGGGCTGCTGTGATTTATACTTCAACTGTAGCACGATGGGTTTTAGAACAGGTCTGAGAAGAACAAAACACTAAGTCAGGAAGTTGATGCATTAGGCTCAGTGGCATGTCTCTTTCTGCTTGTGCCTGTGTGCCTGTGTGTGTGTGTGTGTGTGTGTGTGTGTGTGTGTGTGTGTGTGTGTGTGTGTGTGTGTGTGTGTGTGTGTGTGTGTGTGTGTGTGCTCAAATGACATCTATGGCCTGAGGCTTAGAGAGAGAGAGAAGGGTAAGAGGTATACGAGGCTAAACCGCCCACATTGGGCGGTTGGCAGTGTGTGTGTCACACTATATGCTTGACTGATGGGGAGCAACCACCATCAAATTCAATAAGGTCCTGCTTACAGCTGAGGCATGCAGGCAGCGTGCTGCTGGCGCTCTGCCATGCATGCAGCCCCAAACGCAAACTCCACTGGTGAGCACGCTCACATCGGAGCAAGGCTATAGAAACACACAGGCCATTGGGTACTTGCAGCATACAGCTAACTCCCCTAGCGATGCTAGCAGTCCATCTTTACGCCTGCTACCCGTATAAAGTTATTTAGTCTTACCATTTTACAGTTTGTTGATGGTGGAAACAGGTGAATTGACATGGCTAACAAAAACACAAACTTAACTTCTAGTGGTAGTTGCATTTATCTTGGTTTTCATTAATACGGTCATTGAATCAATACCAGCATGTGTGAGTCTGTGTGCTTCTGAGAGCAGGTGACTGAGGCAATCAGCAACCAATAGAGGGAATGCACGTGACGTCACGGACGCGACAGTCAGTGCGGGTACGCCCACTCAGCTGCAGTGAGTGTCAAAACGTCTAAACAAGCCAGGTGGCGCCGCCGGGTCACGGTGTTTAGCGTTCAGCTTCCGCGAGAAAACAACGAAAATGGGAAAGTGCTGTTGTGCCATTGACTGTAAAAATAGATTCAACAAGGCGTCGGAGGTATCTTTTTACAGGCTGCCGAAAGCTAATGAAACGGTCCCGGTCTTCTCTGCAGCTATCCAGGGTTTCAATGAGGGCTCATTCATTCTCTGGCTGTGTTTTACCTGCACAGATATAACGTTACATGAGTGACAGTGTTCACTATGATTGAACAAAGCTAGCGTGTGTTAGTGACAGCGTATGCTATATTTTTCTTAATAAAAGTGGTAAAAAAATAAATATTTACCTCTCCACATACAACCAGAATATCCATTGCTGTCCTCGTTACTTTAATGTCGCCAACAAATCCAGCCTTGAAGTACGACCACACGTCCAGGCTCTTATATGCTTTCATGCTTTGGTTTGTGTATTTCCCCGGCGTCGATATTAAGTACATATAAATGTCAGGAAACCCTATTCCTGGCCACATGTCTACGTCCATGGACCACTGGTTCTTTGGCAAGCTGTAAGGGTCACATTCGAGTCCAACTGCCTTTAATTTAAGCAGATAATCGTTTATATTAGCCGTGGTTTCGCTACTACCCATGGCGGAAGCCACGTTTGTTTTGGAAATTTGACACTCAGTGCTGCTCAGTCCGGCTGAGGGGGCGTGTTCGGGAGGGGGCGTGGCGTCGGTGCATTCCCTCTATTAACTGACTGACATGTGCTCGCTCACGATGTAGTCTGGGCACCTTTCACCCCCTTTTTGTCATGGGGGCATAAACCAAGGAACTGGAAACAACACAGGAAATAAGTGCGCCAAAAAACATCTTTGTTGCCGTTAGCTTGACGCGGCGAGGTTACGTTAGCTAGAGCCTGAAAAGAACAACACAAGTTGTATAGTAGCGTTAGCACATTTCTAGTAACTGCTGAGGAAGGTTTCTGGAGAGCCAAAGACAATGGAGTACTCGCCATGTGAAATCTTATGATCAATGTCCATGTCAGGACACAGGCAGCAGAGATGTTTCAACTTCGATCCTCCATTATCGATAACAGCGGACAGACAACTAGCGTTATAACTATTCCATCAACTGGCCATTTGTTTGAAAAGTAAAGCTTCTGTATTGGCTTAAAATATGTGAGATTGTGAATCCGCAATGTTTCTACAAGAACTTCTTCAAAAACTTTGTTCGGTACGTCCATCTTTTGTTTTGTTGTTTGCCGTTTTATTTTCTGATTCGTTGTGTCTGATTCTCAAGTGAACGAGCTATTTCCGCTGTTGTTTCCTGTCTAGGCCGGAAGCAGGCAGGGTGACACTTGTGAACGGAGGCCAGGCCTGGTGACGCGAGGTTACTCACGAGGTGGTCTGCCGTGAGTCGAGCCATCATGTCTCCTTACCTACGTATCGCCCCCCGGGCTTGATAACGATGGCCCCCCTGCTGCGGGTCTCCTCCTCTGCCTGAGCCATGCTTTGCCTGGCCTTCTGGTAGGAGTCGTCTGTAGCACACACTGTGATCTTGTCCTGGATCCCACCTAGACAATCCAGCTGAATGCTCCCCTCACTGTCCAGAAGACACAGGGGAGAGGGTCAGAGAGGAGGAGGGGCACAGGGGAGAGGGTCAGAGAGGAGGAGGGTCACAGGGGAGAGGGTCAGAGAGGAGGAGGGTCACAGGGGAGAGGGTCAGAGAGGAGGAGCGGCGTGACAGAGTGACAGAAAATGGAAAAGAGTGGAAACTGGAAAGAGATGGGGAGGAGGGAATTGCAGGCCGTTTCCGAAAACGCTGCATGATGAGTTTTACAGTTGTTTCAGATGAGTAGGAGTCTCAAATAAACAGAGCAATATCTGCTTTCATTTGAGAAAATACTACTTTCTGGAATACTAAATGTGGAATGCAAGGTTGGTGAATCCAACACTAGAAGTCGGCTAGTTAGCTCCAAGTATACAAGGAGCCACAACATAGATGATTTTCAGCATTAAAGTCGAGCTGAGCCCAAAAATGACTTATTTTATTTTAGTTCAAATACCTGGGTATGCAGTGCACCTATTCAATAATGTATGCCAAAAAACAAATCACAAAAATCTAATTTCTTTCGTTTTTCACAAGATTTCATTCATAACAGTAATCTACAGTTTGCTGATGTCACCTAGTACTATCAAATTTCTACCACATTTCAACCAATCATATCACGAGTCGACATGGCAGCTGTCAATCAAATCTTCATTTCAGGATAATTTTCTCTTCCAAATGAAGGAGAAAATGGTGCCTAGTGCCTGTCATCTGACAGAATTTCTAGCCCATAAACTACTAACTTGGCCAATTGTATGGAACATACTAAATAAATCAAACGGTAATGTCTGAGAATGCAAAGAAATGTAACTGGCTCGTTAAAATTCGCATTCCAGGAATATTGTATTTACCGCAATAGAGATAATGGTGCGCGCCTGAGAGCCTGGTTGTCAGGGGTCGCCCCTGGGAGATTCCACGCCGGCGGGCAGCACCCATGCATCGGATTGTCCGCTCCTTCCACACAGATTCCACACAGGATTGGCCAATGCCAAAGCCAGTCCCCAGAATTGTCAAATCAAATCATCGACATGCTACTATGACCCGCCTCTCAACCTGTCATCTCAGACAAGTTATGTTTTCAGTCTGAAACGGACTCCGACCCACGCGCCACTACGGGTTCAGTTCGACTTTAACACTCTCACCCTTTAGTTGTGCCATTCCCATCTAACCGGCCCAGCTGACATCCATGAGGCACCTCTCTTAATATTTTATTTTATTTTCATCCACTGTGGATTCCCACATTACAAATCAGTGCTGCATCAAATCCCCCCCCCCCCACTCTCTTTGATCCCTCTCTACTTTGAAGAGGGTTTGGCAGAAGATCAGATGGAGCTGGCGATGGCCTTTGGTAGCTGAGCTCTGTCATTTGGGTTTATATTGGAGTTAGAGGCTGATTATGATCCTGACAGTGATGGATGAACTCCAATTGCCCCTCTTATGACAAATATTTTCAGAATGAGGGTATCAGAAACCCGACAGTCAGATAGGAGTCGATGCCTTCCTTCTTCTTCTACCTGCTCTTTTCTAGTTCCTTCCACATCAACACAGACATCAGGCCCCACTCACTTAACACATTCCCTGCCAACAACGTATGAACACGTTTTCAGAATCCAGCTGTTCCCTGCCAACAACGTGTTTACACGTTTTTGGCATCGATTTTTTTTTTTTGACGGTGGGTTGTGCATCTAAGCCTTTTACATCTCTTATATAATTATTGGAGCCACCGAACGTTTACAACCCATTCCACCGACCCACTAAGTGGCAACAGTGCTCTCCTTGCTAGAGAAAGGAAAGCATTTTTTTAACTTGTCAAGCCATTCTCAGCCCAGCCATTCTCCTTTTCGCGCTGATTGCTGGCGATGCGGGATTGCAAATTTACATAATAGATTCAGCCGATCTACTATGATCGGGTGATAGATAACAGGTGGAGGAACACACTTTGAAACACGCAGCATAAATATGACCAGAATCGCAAAAGCTTCTCTCAACCAAAACTCCAAACAAGCGAGTCCATCCCGACTTCCTCAAACAGCGGCCGTGCAGACAGGCCAGACAGGCACAGGAGAGCAGCAAAGCACTGACTGGTGACAAGCTTGTCCGCCCACGGAGGGCGGAGTTGAAGCAACTCGAGAGGGAGGGAGAGAGAGAGAGAGAGAGAGAGAGAGAGAGAGGGAGGGAGAGCGAGAGGGAGGGAGAGAGAGAGAGAGAGCGAGAGGGGGAGGGAGAGAGAGAGAGAGAGAGCCAAAAATGAATGGTTAAAGTGACAGTTCCATCCAATCTCACAAAAAGCCGTTTATCTCTGAATATTCTTTTTCACGCTAAAACCATGCTGTATTCAACTGCTAATGCTTACATAACTACTAACTCTACAAACTAACTCTTTTAGACAGAGAAAGTACACATTCTATTAGTACTTTTGAGATATTGTATGTTCACAAACTCCAAGCTGAAACGAATCCTCGGCTCTTATAAAATGAGCCATAATCCTCAAAAAACGGCTTGGCAGAAGCTAGCTACAGCAAAAAAAAACGTCTGGCAGTCAATGTGTTAATTCAGTCAGCATTTTGTCTCCTAAGGCAGTTGCATCTTTCCATTTAGCAGCTGCCATCTGGAGCCAAAGTCCCCGTTCTGTTGATCAGGGGTGTCTGTGAAGCATCTCAAAGAAAGGCCTGGTGATCCAGCTCAGCTCATAATTACAGTAGGTTAAGACAAACAACTCCCCTATGATTCAACACCCGTCATCAAGCTACACTGTCCGCGCAGTAACGTCAACCTGCAGCATTTCTGAGGAAGTGGGTGCATGCTCATTAAAAGAGCGAGAGGCGTGTGTGTGTGTGTGTGTGTGTGTGTGTGTGTGTGTGTGTGTGTGTGTGTGTGTGTGCGTCTGTGTGCATGTGTGTTCGCATTCACCTGGTGATGTACTGCTGGACACAGTCGAAGCTGCCCTGGGGGTTATCTCTGCCCACATTCGACAGGTAGAAGGTAAACGTTCGCAGTTCATTCGGATTTTCCGACCGTGGTATTGAGATTTTCTGTTGAGGACAAAAGAGAGAAAAACAAGAAAAACAAACACAAAAACATGAGTATCCCACTTTGAATGATTTGGTATCATCAAATAACACCGAGAGCAAAAAGCAAAGTATCACAGCAGCACTATTTCCACAAATATCCAATTTTAAAACACAAATCTCCAGACCTCAATTTTGGTTGGTTGACATGATGGTTAACTTTTACAATGTTTTCCAAGGTTTCACCTTTTATTGTTGCATACCTTTTAAGCCCTGGGCATTATTAAGATCTTGATATAATTTCCAGACCTGGATAAAGAACCATAATAAGAAAAAGATCATGGATTGCTGTAATGGAACTCCACATCCTCGTTGATAATTGTTCTTCCTGATGCATTTAGTGCTATAAACATGTCACTGTCAGCGCTGTAAACCACATAAACGTGGCCGTGACTTGGCAGCATGGTATCAGCAGCACTAAAAACAGAATACAGCTAATCTCTTGCCTCGTTTACTTTCGCCTTCTTCTAGCTTATCTCTGGTTGCCTACTGCACTTACCATAGGCACTAGAACAAATCAATACACAAACGCAAAGTGTCTTTAATTGTGTTTCCAAAGAGTGATCAGAGGAACTTTAAGGGACCTAGAGGTAAATTACGATGGCAGAAGAACTATGTATGTATTACAGCAGTCTCTGGCCTTCCACAGATTTATACACAGACCATTTCACCCCCATACTTACCTTCCTCCCACACTACAGGTGTTGCTTTTAACAAACAACTAGAGGAGTGGAATTAGCGACTGTGTTGACTAGCTCTAATCATTAGCGAGTTGCTGCCTGGACATTTTGTTTGTTTGTTTTTAAACGGGGGAAATAACTTAAGTGACCAGTGGGAGGCAGATGTGACCAGTGGGATGTGGATGTTGCATTTTCTCTTGAAAACTTCCTGGATTCATACTATGAGACAGGTGTTGGATGAAGAGTTATGTTTTTAGTGCAGTGCAAGCAAGCTTGCTACTAGTAATGTTCATGGAGAGCAACATGAAAGAGGAACCTTAGAAAGTACTGGGTGAAACTGAAATGTTCTCACATTTCGAGTATACCTGACTCCTTCACACCGACATCTAGTTTTCTTTTTCTGTAAACAATTTAAACCAGGGGTGGCCACAGCGCCGCCGCTGCTCAGCGAGGCTTTCGTGCAGTTCCCCAAAAAGGTGACAAAGTATCAGGCCGCGGCCGGTGTACTGCAGCCAACGCGCCGAGCAGACCTTCGTGTATGACTGTCTAGCTGTCGTGGACGTCGTCTCAACTCCAGGCTCACGTTGGAGAAGTATGTATCACGCTAAAGCCTGGGCAGCAGACAAGAGCGCTGTGGAAGGGGAGCGCCTGGCTGACCCAGGGTCTGCTCGGGTTTCCCTGGGCATGAATTCAAGCGGTATCACAGCCAAAAGACCCGGCATCACGCTGACCCAGGGTTCCAAAGCGGAGATGAAGTTACCAGAAAAGACGCTGGGGAGCCTCGGCACAGGTACCATTGACCGGCTCATTCTCAGTGACCTGAAAGGCAAAACCTAACCTAGATCAGAGGCTCAGTCTGTGACTCACTGGCTTCTTCATCAGCCCTGCCACTGACATGCTGTCAGGCTGCGGGCCGCCCGGCTCTGTTTACCCAAGGTCCCTACAGTGTGAAGCCTGCAGGTGGCCCACTATAAATAAACACTGTGTCCCTTCTCTGGCTCTCTGGAAGCCCTGGCTTCTCCGTTACGTGAGACGGTCACGCGTCAGTACAGCACAACACTCGGCCTCTGCTGCACCCGGAGAAATGTCGCTCAGAATCAAGATGACATTTGAATCAGTTTAACTCGTGTTCCCGTCCAGATTGACTTACAACTACAAACTACTTAAAAGGTTGACAACCAGCTGGGATCACCATTGCAGCTTGGATGTTATACTTAGGAGGAGATTGAAAGAGCAAGGCTAAAATGTAATTCACATAGTTTTCATATAAAATGGTTCTACACAAGTAACAGGAAAATAATTCTAGACAGACCAGTTACCCACATTGATTGATTTTGATTGATTGAGTGAGAAGATGTATTTCAACCCGTTAAAACAATACATAAAACAAATACGTAAACAGGAATAAAACCAATAACAACCAAGAAAATAAGTAAACTCCATTAGAAATTCACTTTGGAAGAGTGGGGACTAGAGTTCCTGTTCCAAATGCTCAATATTGTCAGCATTTTGCACCAAAGTGACAGAAGGCAATAAAGGAACACAGCCGCCACCCCTTAAGAGCAAGACACACTGGCAGCAGCAGGCATAGGGGCAGGCATCGTGTGACGCCCCCTAGCACACATAGGAAGCGTTGCGCTGCAGCCCGTCCGACTGACCACACACAGCGTGGGACAACAGGGACAACGATAAGAGGCTGGAAATAGGACAGTGGCGTGCTGTGTGAAGAGTCGCGGGGGGGTGGCACGCCGGCGTGCCACCCTGCGCCGCCGGTGTTTTGGACTTTACCGTACCACCCAAACACGCACCCACCCACACCCCTAGGAAACCTCTGTTGTAGAATAGAAATTGACAGCCAAAAAAGGTAAACAGTGAACCACTTGAAGAAAACCACAGTCAGAAGTCATCTTAAATGATGTATTAACATAGATCTTGGCCAAGAGATGCACTCTTGTATATTCACGAATGGATACACAGGCTTACATGCAATGAACAGAAAGTCAAACATACTTATAGGACACACATCAGATGACATCTGTCTTGATGCACATGTGAAGGCTAATCTGCAGACAACCTATCTGCTATTCTGGCTCTGTACAGGACATAGTGACACGGTGACAGGACACAGTCACAGGACATAGTGACACGGTGACATAGTGGCACGGTGACATAGTGGCACAGTGTGAGATAGAGAGGAGCTGCAAATGTACGCTACAGGAATATGACGTCTGTCTATGTATGTACAATAACTATGTGTAACTTAAATGAAAGTGTATATGAATATATTAACTAGTGATTGTCCAAATAAAGGCTAATGTGATTTAAAATTTTCCCTATCAACCTCTTACAGCTTTGTTGTGTTTGCTGTGTAAGGGAGTTACAGACAGCAGTGGCAGTAGCCTTTGTGTCCTCAGTTTCACTGTTGAAACACACAGTGTAGGCCTGAGGCATATAGATTGTTTACATGACGGCATAAACATTGTAAATTCCCCCCAGCTTACTTCCTGTTGCAGTGTTTGCTCGTACCATAACTGACAGGACATACGCTAGGCTCCATAACTGACAGGACATACGCTAGGCTCCCAAACGGTTTCCTAGCAACACAATTCTGTGAAAACCCGTCTATAAAACGCTGTTGATGTTGTTGATGTTGCAGGTTGGGTATTTATACACTTTTTTTGGAGCAGGAGCAGTAAGAGGCTGAGTGTAGCAGTGAGACACTTGAACGCACACCGTTGAGCTGACAAACCGTTCTTCCCGCACATAGTCATGCTCTGGCACATACAGAGAGAGGTGCAGTGTGTGACAGCACATAGTCATGCTCTGGCACATACAGAGAGAGGTGCAGTGTGTGACAGTACATAGTCATGCTCTGGCACATACAGAGAGAGGTGCAGTGTGTGACAGCACATAGTCATGCTCTGGCACATACAGAGAGAGGTGCAGTGTGTGACAGTACATAGTCATGCTCTGGCACATACAGAGAGAGGTGCAGTGTGTGACGGTACATAGTCATGCTCTGGCACATACAGAGAGAGGTGCAGTGTGTGACGGTACATAGTCATGCTCTGGCACATACAGAGAGAGGTGCAGTGTGTGACAGACAGTACATAGTCATGCTCTGGCACATACAGAGAGAGGTGCAGTGTGTGACAGTACATAGTCATGCTCTGGCACATACAGAGAGAGGTGCAGTGTGTGACAGCACATAGTCATGCTCTGGCACATACAGAGAGGTGCAGTGTGTGACAGCACATAGTCATGCTCTGGCACATACAGAGAGAGGTGCAGTGTGTGACGGCACATAGTCATGCTCTGGCACATACAGAGAGAGGTGCAGTGTGTGACAGTACATAGTCATGCTCTGGCACATACAGAGAGAGGTGCAGTGTGTGACAGACAGTACATAGTCATGCTCTGGCACATACAGAGAGAGGTGCAGTGTGTGACAGTACATAGTCATGCTCTGGCACATACAGAGAGAGGTGCAGTGTGTGACAGCACATAGTCATGCTCTGGCACATACAGAGAGGTGCAGTGTGTGACAGCACATAGTCATGCTCTGGCACATACAGAGAGAGGTGCAGTGTGTGACGGCACATAGTCATGCTCTGGCACATACAGAGAGAGGTGCAGTGTGTGACAGTACATAGTCATGCTCTGGCACATACAGAGAGAGGTGCAGTGTGTGATGGCACATAGTCATGCTCTGGCACATACAGAGAGAGGTGCAGTGTGTGACAGTACATAGTCATGCTCTGGCACATACAGAGAGAGGTGCAGTGTGTGACAGCACATAGTCATGCTCTGGCACATACAGAGAGAGGTGCAGTGTGTGACAGTACATAGTCATGCTCTGGCACATACAGAGAGAGGTGCAGTGTGTGACAGTACATAGTCATGCTCTGGCACATACAGAGAGAGGTGCAGTGTGTGACAGTACATAGTCATGCTCTGGCACATACAGAGAGAGGTGCAGTGTGTGACAGCACATAGTCATGCTCTGGCACATACAGAGAGAGGTGCAGTGTGTGATGGCACATAGTCATGCTCTGGCACATACAGAGAGAGGTGCAGTGTGTGACGGTACATAGTCATGCTCTGGCACATACAGAGAGAGGTGCAGTGTGTGATGGCACATAGTCATGCTCTGGCACATACAGAGAGAGGTGCAGTGTGTGACAGTACATAGTCATGCTCTGGCACATACAGAGAGAGGTGCAGTGTGTGATGGCACATAGTCATGCTCTGGCACATACAGAGAGAGGTGCAGTGTGTGACAGTACATAGTCATGCTCTGGCACATACAGAGAGAGGTGCAGTGTGTGACAGTACATAGTCATGCTCTGGCACATACAGAGAGAGGTGCAGTGTGTGACAGTACATAGTCATGCTCTGGCACATACAGAGAGAGGTGCAGTGTGTGACAGTACATAGTCATGCTCTGGCACATACAGAGAGAGGTGCAGTGTGTGACAGTACATAGTCATGCTCTGGCACATACAGAGAGAGGTGCAGTGTGTGACGGCACAGATGATTAAGAGGCTGAACGGATGAAAGGCTGAGAACTGAGAGTCATCAGTGGGTTGTGGCTCCTCCACACAAAATGGCCTGGAGCCGAGTTTATCAAGCTTAAGAGTGCTGACATCACTTACTATGTCCCATTAATAGCCTTACTCTCATACCTCCAAATAGTACCATTTCTAAAGATATGTGTGTGTGTGTGTGTGTGTGTGTGTGTGTGTGTGTGTGTGTGTGTGTGTGTGTGTGTGTGTGCATGCTGAAAACCCCAACGGCATCACAGTCTGACTGTGTGTGTGTGCTCATAATATCTGTAGAAGAAGAGCACTATACTAATATGTTTTATTATTTACAAGGCTAGTTCATCTGCCAGACTTACAGTATGAGTGCAATGGGACTGAAGTGAGTCCACTGTGTCTACAATATATTACTTTATGGTAAACAATGGTATTATAATAAGCATGGTCTGCACCTTATGATCAGCTTACCATCTGAAGCATCTGGCAATTTGAACAGTTTCCAATCATGGAAGTATGGATAGGTGTGGTGGGTCACTATGATTGGATAGGTGTGGTGGGTCACTATGATTGGATAGGTGTGGTGGGTCACTATGATTAGATAGGTGTGGTGGGTCACTATGATTGGATAGGTGTGGTGGGTCACTATGATTGGATAGGTGTGGTGGGTCACTATGATTGGATAGGTGTGGTGGGTAGAGCTGGGTATTGGTTCAAATTTCAAGAATCGATTCGATTCCGATTCACAAGGTTGCGAATCGATTAATTTCGATTCGATTCGATTCGATTCGATTCCGATTCGATCAATTTTCAATATTGATTTGGTTAGTGATACCAAAACGTGGTTTTTGAGCTGTACCCTGAATTACATGACTGTCTAGTTATGTAACACAGGGGTTTCCAACCAGCCAAGTAGATACATGGGGAAAAAAGTTGCAGACCTGTTGTCAATTTTAATGGTTTTAGTTACACATATATTTACTCACCACGTGGTGACAAAGGGTAAATAACAGCCTTTTCATCTGTCAATAAAGACACTTTCACAATTATGCACAGTGATTTGATTTCAGCCTATATAATTTCTAAAAGTAGATATTAATAATGATCAAACATTTCCATTCATGTAGCCTACAGTATTTATGTTTTTGTTTCAACTACAAACATAATTAAACGTCAACTTGAAACTATGTTTCAACTACCACACACAGCACAATATTTTAGCCTGTTTAGTAAAAAAAAAAAAAAAAAAAAAATTTTTTTTTTTTTATTAAAAAAAAAAATCGATCTCTGGACATATGAATCGATAATCGAGGATTAAAATGAAAATCGATTAAAAATCGGAGAATCGATTTTTTGAACCCAGCCCTAGTGGTGGGTCACTATGATTAGATAGGTGTGGTGGGTCACTATGATTGGATAGGTGTGGTGGGTCACTATGATTGGATAGGTGTGGTGGGTCACTCTATGATTGGATAGGTGTGGTGGGTCACTCTATGATTAGATAGGTGTGGTGGGTCACTATGATTGGATAGGTGTGGTGGGTCACTCTATGATTGGATAGGTGTGGTGGGTCACTATGATTGGATAGGTGTGGTGGGTCACTATGATTGGATAGGTGTGGTGGGTCACTATGATTGGATAGGTGTGGTGGGTCACTCTATGATTGGATAGGTGTGGTGGGTCACTATGATTGGATAGGTGTGGTGGGTCACTCTATGATTGGATAGGTGTGGTGGGTCACTATGATTGGATAGGTGTGGTGGGTCACTATGATTGGATAGGTGTGGTGGGTCACTATGATTGGATAGGTGTGGTGGGTCACTCTATGATTGGATAGGTGTGGTGGGTCACTATGATTGGATAGGTGTGGTGGGTCACTCTATGATTGGATAGGTGTGGTGGGTCACTATGATTGGATAGGTGTGGTGGGTCACTATGATTGGATAGGTGTGGTGGGTCACTCTATGATTGGATAGGTGTGGTGGGTCACTATGATTGGATAGGTGTGGTGGGTCACTCTATGATTGGATAGGTGTGGTGGGTCACTATGATTGGATAGGTGTGGTGGGTCACTCTATGATTGGATAGGTGTGGTGGGTCACTATGATTGGATAGGTGTGGTGGGTCACTATGATTGGATAGGTGTGGTGGGTCACTCTATGATTGGACAGGTGTGGTGGGTCACTATGATTGGATAGGTGTGGTGGGTCACTCTATGATTGGACAGGTGTGGTGGGTCACTATGATTAGATAGGTGTGGTGGGGCACTATGATTGGATAGGTGTGGTGGGTCACTCTATGATTGGATAGGTGTGGTGGGTCACTCTATGATTGGATAGGTGTGGTGGGTCACTCTATGATTCGATAGGTGTGGTGGGTCACTCTGCCTTAAGAAGCTGCTAAAAGAATGTCATTAGTAACGTTCTGGGTTTGAATGGAGAGTTGTAGAGTCCTGTGGTCTAAAAGCAGTTTCAGAGGGGTTTCCACCCTGAGGAGAACAACATGTAGCTGACCCTGCACTCTGACCGCCCTGTGTGTGGAGGGAGGCGTGCAAAACAAAATGTTCCAACAAGGATCAACAAATAATCCAAAAAGGTTCATAGTGTCTATACTTTACTTAGATTGATAGGTTTTCTTTTATATCAGACACAGGTAAACAACATCAGCTGTTAAAGACACGTCACACACCATCTAGTGACACCTCTGAAGAAGACGGAAGTATTACCGTCGAAACATGTCAGGTAGGAACACAAACCTGTGTCTGATATAAAAGAAAACCTATCAATCTAAGGATCAACAAAGTCTATTTTATGGACCATAAAACCTGAGAAAAAAAATGATATTGTGAGTCTCAGTGAACGTATAAAAATAGCAAAAAAGGACTATCAATAAGGAAAGACATGCCAACACAAAGTTCATCAATCCAGCAACTTAAAAACCTCATATGAAAATGTGCGCAAAGTTGTTTTCCATCCATACAAGCACACTAATAACCTCAAAGGCAAACGTGACTGTGGATCTCCCTCTCAGTCATCCAGCTGGAGACACTGGAACTTCACACTAGCATGCGACTGTTAACCCAACTGCCATCCCCTCTTAATAAAAGGCTAAAATTACCACACATAAAATTCAGTCGCACTTTGTAAATTCAAAACCTGGCACGCAAGCTTGCAGGGCTTTAGCCTGCTGCGGCCACTAAAACCTAGACAAGGAAAGTAGACTAGATGGGGGGAAAAACAAACTACAAAAGCCCACAGAGAGAGTGCTTAAACATTAGATAAATGGCAGCGCAAACACTCGAACACAACCTCTCCACCATACAGAACGCATTTATTATCACCTTTCCTAACAGAGCAAGTGGATTTGAAAGCGGCTATCCAGCCACCCCCTCCTTGCTCTGCCTGCAGCTAGCCTCATCTCATTCTGCATGGCGTCTGGTAAACAACACCTCTCTTCAGGCTGGGCTCGCTAGAGAGGACTGACACCTCACCACTCAGCTCTAGTCCCCTTAGCACCCAGCCCTAGTCCCCTCAGCACCCAGCTCTAGTCCCCTCAGCACCCAGCTCTAGTCCCCTCAGCACCCAGCCCTAGTCCCCTCAGCACCCAGCTCTAGTCCCCTCACCACCCAGCTCTAGTCCCCTCACCACCCAGCTCTAGTCCCCTCACCACCCAGCCCTAGTCCCCTCACCACCCAGCCCTAGTCCCCTCACCACCCAGCTCTAGTCCCCTCACCACCCAGCTCTAGTCCCCTCACCACCCAGCTCTAGTCCCCTCACCACCCAGCTCTTGTCCCCTCAGCACTCAGCTCTAGTCCCCTCACCACCAGCTCTAGTCCCCTCACCACCCAGCTCTAGTCCCCTCACCACCCAGCTCTAGTCCAGGCTGCAAGGCCACCATTAATGAAACATGAAAGAGTGAGCGAGAGAGAGAGAGAGAGAGAGAGAGGGGCACATAGACAGACAGGCAGAGAGCAAGTCAGACACAAACGTAGAGAAATTTAGAGACACAGATGGAGAGAGAGAGATGGGGAGGTGAATAAATCTGCTGGGTTTGCCGCAAAATGTGTATCTGCTTTCCAGATGGCTACAGAAAGGGATTGAATTGACAGATATGACACTGTTGAGAGTTTGCATTATTGTCACCAGCCTGACAGCAGGGCTGGTGTTGCTTTCACCTTGTGAGTCAGAGTGTGTGTGTGTGTGTGTGTGTGTGTGTGTGTGTGTGTGTGTGTGTGTGTGTGTGTGTGTGTGTGTGTGTGTGTGTGTGTGTGTGTGTGTGTGTGTGTGTGTGTGTGTGTGTGTGTGCGTGCGTGTGTGTCATCAAGGCAAAGTGTGCTCCTGCAGACACCTGTTGCGCAACTACCACAGTAGTTTGCCAGGTGTTTATATGTCCGTCTGGGCAGATTTTGTCACCGCGATAGCATCAAAGCCGTGCCAGATGCAGTCACCAAACTTTACAGATGTGGAATTGATATAAAATAAATTAAGGCCAAGTTCGAAAATGTGTGTAATCCGAGCAAGGGGGACCCCCCCCCCCCACACACACACACACACACTTTACGCCCCTGGCCCACATTCAGGGCGCGGTGTGATCCCATCGCAAAAAGGTCTCGAGTTTACATAATTCTTACTAATTTCTGTCATCCAAAAGTGCTTATAGGACGTATGAGCGCCTTCCCTCCCTGTCAGTTGATGAAATCCCTGTAGCCGTCCAAAGGCGGCAGGATAGATATGTTCATTCCATCTGCAGTCTATCATTTGAGGGATGTGGTGCATATTTTTCAAAGCCCTGCGCAATTACGCGTGCCTCATCCAATGTGGCCATCTTGTTTCAACCTTGCACAAGCAGCACCGTGCTCGTGCTAAATAGGTAAACAAACTTCTTAAGGGGGCTTTCATGCACACCAAACCGCTCGGCTCGAATTCAGAGCTCACAGCTAAGTTTACACAGCGCGTCTGTAGAGCAGCACGGATGGTGACATCCTGAGGACGCGTAGGACGCTGTGGTTCCCTCTGCACTCTATACATCAGTGGTCTCCCTCAGGGCCATCCGTTCCCACCAACCTCCACTCCCAATCCCCCTGCCTCCACAAAGCACACACAGAACGGCAATTTTTAACTGCAACAGAGAGATAGGCCAATGGCTGCGATGAACATCATGAGGTGGTAGCGCAGAATTATGGCTGGTTTTGGTCTTCTTTTTTTTAAGGTTTTGTTTGGGGCCATTTTGCCTTTATCTGATAGGATAGTATGTGCTAGACAGCGACAGGAAAGGAGGGAGTGGTGAGCAAATTGATACCTAACCTGTCAGGGAAGATACTTTGTATCTTTTCTCCGCATGCAGCTTTTGGATGACAGTGTCCTTTCCTTGTACAAGGGGAACTCTGTCGCATATCTATTGACCCTGTTTCCATGATGCCACACAGGCTCAGCAGCAGCAGCTGGGTGAAAGCTGTACCAGATGAATGAATATGAGTGACGAGGTCTCTCTGTGACACCAGGCCACCTGCTACCATTTAGCCACTTTCCTCTTGCTCATTTGCATTCAACTGAACTCAACAACAACAGGTTTGCCTCCAGAGCCAACTTGCTGCAGGTCAATAAAACACATGCATTAAACCATTCAAACAGCCTGGAAACAAATAGCAGCTTTTCTACCATCTGATCATCTGTAGAATCCTTTTATGCATGTGTGTGTATATGCATGTGTGTGTGTTCCCCACACACTACAATACATATTCAATGAAGATGAGTCAGGCAGAATGAGATTGACCATGATATAAAAGACTGCTCTTTTTCCAATTAACCTCTATATAACAGGAAAGGGACTTATTGTTGAATCATCTGGCTATAAGCTAGGTCAGTGATACAAAAGGCATATAAAACAGAGAGGGGTAATAACTTCCGCACCCGTTCTACTATGAATCACCTCATTCAATGATCATAAGGGGGAAAAAATCCAGTCCTTGATGCTGGGACTAAAAAAACACTATTTCATGCCTTTGTTTTGTGGTGAAGTCCCCCTTGATGCTACATAAAGACAAGTGCAAAACACAGCATGACGGGTGGAGTCTGCCTCTATGCAGAAGAGACAGAACTGCAGTGCACAGCAGCACCTTGCCCAATTTGAGACAAACAGTGACACTGGGGTGGCAGAATCAAATGCATCAACACGCCCTGGAGGACGGTGCAGCTGGAGACATGCACGACACCCATGAGACACGCCTGGAGGACGGTGCAGCTGGAGACATGCACAACACCCATGAGACACGCCTGGAGGACGGTGCAGCTGGAGACACCCAGGAGATTTTGCTCAACATCAAAAAGCTGCTCAAGTTCACAACAGGACGTTGGGACAAGTGATAGCCCAGTTTAATTGATCCGTTTTCGACGGGAAATGTGCGCACATACACAAGCCCGGGCCACAACAATGATCTAGCATTTCAGGAGATCTACAAGACCTAGGCTTTGCCTCCCTATTCTTGTTGTTCTCCAGACTCTTGATTGTGCGAAAGAATTTGATATAAAATGGTTGAAACTTTAAACCATTTTATATCCAATTATTTCATAATATGGAGCAAATTGTTTCGCAGGTCTGACATCAGTCACTTTAAAATGTAAAGTGACTGATGTCAGACCTGTGAAACAATTTGCTCCATATTGCACACCAATGCACGGTCTTCCAAAGACTAAATGAACTCATTCAGCATTATAAAACATCTTAATGCGTCTAGACAACACAACATGCAAAAACACAGTCAACAAGCCTAGTCCTGCCTCTTGAACTAATGTGTCTACTGCTGCTGCCTATAGGCCATTTGTGAGTGTTTGGAGAATCAAGTGTGTGTTAAACATGGAATGAATTCAGTGGTATTCCAAAGCAATACGTCTAGAAGTAAAGTACGGTAATGCTATAGAGCCTGTATCAGTGATGGCTCCACCAGAGGACCAGAGTGTGTGCAAGGACAAAAACATTAACTAATCACTATTGTTGTATTATCATCATCATCATCAGTAAAAGGGAGCTTGGACTCTGTTTGCCTGTCCCACTGATGACATCATCAGTGATGTCATAAATTCACTCAGAGAGAGAGAGAGAGAGAGAGAGAGAGAGAGAGAGAGAGAGAGAGAGAGAGAGAGAGGGGGAGACATTGTGCACACGCCAATAGGGCAGGCAAGGCCACACAGCGGGCGATCCTAGGAATCGAGCACGCGTACGTCGCGTAGCGTGCGAGATGCCTAGTATTTTAAAATATGATAAAGAAATTGATGACATCACTCACTAAGTTGTTTGGGATGAGTAGTTCATAAAATATGTTCTGTACACAGTTTTGTACAATACCCTTATTCACTTTTTAATTGTTTTTTTTCTGAATCTATTATTGATATGATTTTGTGTCAACTCATGGCTGGTTGGTTTGATTCAAAGCTTAAAACAGTTTGGATTTTCTGAAATATCTACCGAGAAAATAAACAGATTTGCTTGTGGAAAGTGAGCCAGTGAAAAGGGTGCAGGAACCTTTCAGCTCTATACATTGAGTGAGTGAACACTAGATAGTCCTTTTTCTCCTCTGTGCAGATGGAATTGCAGCAACAGACACGGCTGCCAGAATGACAAGAAATCTAATCCAGTCAGCAGACAACAACTTAAAGAAGACTAGCAGAGCAGTCTCTATCTGTACTGAAGACTAGCAGAGCAATCTCTATCTGTACTGAAGACTAGCAGTCTCTATCTGTACTGAAGACTAGCAGTCTCTATCTGTACTGAAGACTAGCAGTCTGTCTCTATCTGTACTGAAGACTAGCAGTCTCTATCTGTACTGAAGACTAGCAGTCTCTATCTGTACTGAAGACTAGCACTCTCTATCTGTACTGAAGACTAGCACTCTCTATCTGTACTGAAGACTAGCAGTCTGTCTCTATCTGTACTGAAGACTAGCAGTCTCTATCTGTACTGAAGACTAGCAGTCTCTATCTGTACTGAAGACTAGCAGTCTCTATCTGTACTGAAGACTAGCAGTCTGTCTCTATCTGTACTGAAGACTAGCAGTCTCTATCTGTACTGAAGACTAGCAGTCTCTATCTGTACTGAAGACTAGCAGTCTCTATCTGTACTGAAGACTAGCAGTCTGTCTCTATCTGTACTGAAGACTAGCACTCTCTATCTGTACTGAAGACTAGCAGTCTCTATCTGTACTGAAGACTAGCACTCTCTATCTGTACTGAAGACTAGCAGTCTCTATCTGTACTGAAGACTAGCAGTCTCTATCTGTACTGAAGACTAGCAGTCTGTCTCTGTACTGAAGACTAGCACTCTCTATCTGTACTGAAGACTAGCAGTCTCTATCTGTACTGAAGACTAGCAGTCTGTCTCTATCTGTACTGAAGACTAGCACTCTCTATCTGTACTGAAGACTAGCACTCTCTATCTGTACTGAAGACTAGCACTCTCTATCTGTACTGAAGACTAGCACTCTCTATCTGTACTGAAGACTAGCAGTCTCTATCTGTACTGAAGACTAGCACTCTCTATCTGTACTGAAGACTAGCAGTCTCTATCTGTACTGAAGACTAGCGGTCTCTATCTGTACTGAAGACTAGCACTCTCTATCTGTACTGAAGACTAGCAGTCTCTATCTGTACTGAAGACTAGCAGTCTGTCTCTATCTGTACTGAAGACTAGCAGTCTCTATCTGTACTGAAGACTAGCAGTCTATCTGTACTGAAGACTAGCACTCTAACTGTACTGAAGACAAGCAGTCTATCTGTACTGAAGACTAGCACTCTCTATCTGTACTAGGGGTGTCACGATACACTCAGTTCACGATACGATACGTATCACGATACTGGGTTCACGATAACGATACGATACGATTTTAACAATATTTTTTAAAACTTGAATAATGACAATATATGACTGGAAAAGTAGTATTTTATTTGAAATGCACAAATACAAAACATGCTGTTGTGGGAAATTGTTATTACAATAACAACTAGAAAAAACATGAGATTGGAGATAAGGCTTATCTTGAAACAGAATGAGTTACTGTACACCGTCACTTAGATTTACTTTGAACTAAAAGGTTTCTCAGCAGTATAAATTCTCATTATGCATCTTCAGTTTTTCTTCAAACTCAAACAACAAGACTTTTCTTAGTCTATTTTTTATGCATCTTCAGTTTTTCCTGTCAAGTAAACAGTTTTGCCAGAAACTCAATTGAATGGTTTCTCTCCTGTATAACTTCTCATGTGTCTCTTCAGAGACTTGTTCAACTGAACTACTTTCCACACATTGAACTTCAACAAACAAAGACGTTTCTTTGTCTATTTAAAAAAAAAAAAAAAAAAAAAAATTGCGATATGAGATTTCATCTCAACGATACATATCGTGACGTTTTACTATCGCGAAATTTCGTGGGACGATATATTGTGACACCCCTAATCTGTACTGAAGACTAGCAGTCTCTATCTGTACTGAAGACTAGCAGTCTCTATCTGTACTGCGGCTGCTGCTGCACACTTAAGTCAGGTGTTGATCCTCCTAACTTTTGGTCAGCAGGCGATTTCACCCCCAAACAAAAACAAAAACAAAAAAAAAAAAAAAATCCTTTTGAATGTGCATCAGACTATGGCAGTCACTGTTTTATTATACATTTTAAACTGTTATTAATTTTGAATATATAATTCAAATCTCCAACAGAACACGAGACCATGAGTTGAATGATGTAAACTTGTAATTTCTCTGTTCATTGGCACCAGCCTCAGGCCCACTTGTGCAAGCAGCATACAGTATTTGGTCAGCATGATTTTCAGGAGATTGTAACAATAAAATTCAATGAAGCTGTTACAGAGGCTGGGGTCTTTATTTGGTTGGGTACCACAGCAGGTGAAGCTGCATTATGTCTGGGACAAAGAAACATTTCTCAATAGAAGAAAGAATCATATTAAGCTTGGGCGATTGGACGAAAAGCACTGGGGATCTGTGAAATTGGTTGGCGTTGGCGGCGGATATTTGCCAGCAGTTGACAAGCATAGATAGATAGCTGCCTTCACCAAAAAGATCAGCCCAGTTTGCTGCAAAATAAATCAATAAAAAATAAACACCTTGCAACCAATTTTGAGTAGGCTGCTATATCATTTTGGGAGACAGCATCAAATCATGTCAGTATAACTTAATGTTAAAGCCATAATATCAGCATAGCCTTCAAATGGCATTTTACTCTGCTGCATTGAAGTTTAAGTCGTCCATCAGCGACCTGAAATAGTTTCCTTCAAGCCACTGCATCCCACTTTGGACTGCTTTACTCCCCTGACTTTACTAATACACTTCATCAAGTTGACAAGAACTTGACTTTTCAAAAGCAAACTATAACTCACTCATATCAGCCCCTATTTATCAGGGCAAAATCATGCATTCCTGAGTTCTGTGAGATAGGTTGAGAATGTCTTGCAACAACCGTTTTGATACACATGGAAGTGTACAATGCTACAATCCACGATCCAAAATCACAACTGTAATCAAGACTGTGAAGATCCACCCAGCCCATAGCCTCTCTGTCACCATAAATATTCGGAGCCAATCAACTCCTTGAGGATTATACAAAAAAGAAACACATTCCCATTTCAGTGTAAACTCCCACGATAACACCACACAGCTGGCAACAAGAACGCCAGCTCAGCAGAAAGCTGTCCAACAGCATAGCCGAAATACAGTCCATTAGTAACGCAAAATCTGGCTGCAGTCTCACAAAGACGAATGTTCTGTGCCCGATAAGACACTTTCAGTCATCATTTTACGACAAAGGAAAACGCAATTTCTCATTCCAAAGCCAAAACAAGCAATGTGGTCTTCTATCAGCAATGAATAACTGGCAGGAAATAAACTTGAGTCCAAACTGTTCTCTAGCAACAGAATCCCAGTGAAACCGTTTCTAGGCTAGTGCACTTTTTCCGTAACACTAGGGAACGATTTGGAACAGAGCTTGTGTATCACACTGCACAGGAAGTTAGCTAGGGTGCAATTTACAATGTTTATGTTGTCAAGTTGAAACAGTCTATAATCCATACTGCCTTTATGAGCTGTTCAAGCCCACAACGTCCTATTTGTCCATCGCCTGGCTGGAAAAAGCGGCTCAAGTCACCCAGCGCTTTTCCGAAAAATTTAACATTTCTGTTTTTGAAAGTGCTCCACTCTGGCGGAAAAAACCTGCCGGCTGCAGTGGGGGGCATTTTGTGCTCCTTGCGGACGCTTACCGTTGCTTTTTGGATAAACGTGTAACTTTCAAAACAAAGCTGTGTCATATCTTTGCCACAACTTGAGAGATCTTGACGCATTTTATGCCGTCAATACATTTTGACTCAATGAAATGACCCTATGTCATCATACTGGCTAGCTTGGGTCTCCACAGCAGTGTTAGCATCATCAGAGGGCTTGCTTGAGATAACATCTTATTTCAACAGAGTGTGTCAGTTTGTGTGTGTGGGGAGGGAGGGGGTGGAGCTTCAAAATGTTTCTTTTAATTTGAGCGTGTTATTGATCCATTGTATAAGTGAGTGAGACAGAAATGACATGTCAGACACTTCCTAGCAACATAGCAACTGCTACCAACTGATACTGTGGTGAAACGGTCAACTCAAATGTACTGACAAGCTTTGAAAACACAATTTCCCACAACTTTTAATTTCCATCTGCTTCAATGACAAACTGGGACACACAAAGACAGAGCACGCACACGTGTGTGTGTGTGTGTGTGTGTGTGTGTGTGTGTGTGTGTGTGTGTGAGAGAGAGAGAGAGAGAGTGTGTGTGAGAGAGAGAGAGAGAAGATGGTGTTCTTACCCCTTGGCTTCCAGTAAATCGGATCAATGGCTGTGATGAAAGGCCCTAAAAAGAAGGAGAATAAAAAGTATGATTATGGTATTTTTACAGATTTTTTTTTTTACAAAAAGGTAAGGTCCTTGGTACATCCATTTAGTCAATTGCTTTGCATGAGCCTAAAATGGTGAGACAGTTGGACATAATTTCAGAAATCAAGCCAGGAAATAAAAAAAGCTGAAATACAAGTTTGTCACCAAAAGTTGCATACCTTGTTAGACATGATGGGCTAAGACTACAATATATCAATTCATAAAGTTCAATATTTACATGTAGGCAATCATGCTACTACAGTACTTTATGAAATTATGGTGGGATAAATCCATCATCCAGCTTCTCCTTTCCCATGGGAAAGAACAGAAGACCAGGCGTGCTTTAAATTCCAAAATAAAACCAATTGAAGAGACACAGCCCAACTGAAAAAGAGATTTACATAAAATTAATTTTACTGAACTTTTGGCCACAAAGAAACTGCTACTTCAGTGTAATTTTGGTTACTCAAAGCTATGAGATGAATATCTGAAATGTGCACTAGTCTAATTCGAACTACTTCCTCATTTCAGTACTGGATGCCACTTGAAAGAAGGATGGGGAGGACATCACGAAGACCAAGTGGTCTCGCTCCTCCAGCTAGGGTCAACTCTTAAAGCCATGAGCCTCGCACTGCTCCACCCTAAATGCCCCATCAGAAGGTCCCATCAACTTCAGTTTCCCTTTCAGCCCAGACCAGTTAGCATATCACCATTCACATAGACTGACAAAGGCAGGAAGACATGAGTGACAACACATATTCACCAGCAAATCAGTATAAATCCAAGCCGCATGCCAGTTATTGGACTGCGTGTGTGAGAGAGAGAGACACACAGAGAGAGACACACAGAAAGAGAGAGAGAGATGGTGTCCAGCTGACCATCCAATAAATGGAGCTCACTCACGGTACTGACATTTTTCAAATATTTGCAGCCGTTAGTAGCCCCCTGGATGAGGCTCAGATGAGTCTGCTCAACTTGTGA
Organism: Poromitra crassiceps; assembly: GCF_964638095.1. Classification (NCBI taxonomy): domain Eukaryota; kingdom Metazoa; phylum Chordata; class Actinopteri; order Beryciformes; family Melamphaidae; genus Poromitra; species Poromitra crassiceps. The sequence continues at coordinate 18,489,169 of NC_139632.1, forward strand.
GGGACAAATGATGTCAATACGTCCACTCCAAATTCCTGTGGTCTGTGGACAATCGTGAAATAGCCTGAGCTCAAAGAGCCTGGATTTGTCTATTCTGAACGAGAATTTAAAAAAATACACAGAGCTGTTACTGCTGCACTGACATCATGTGTGAGCAATGAACTGTTGTTACAGGATCAAAGCATAATGAAGTGGGCTGGTACATGCCACTCTAAAATGTATCAGTGTATCATCAGTCTAAAATGTATCTGTTTATCACTCTGAAATGTATCAGTCTAAAATGTATCACGAAGTGTATCAGTTTGACGAGGCAGCGTAATACATTGGACACGGCTTATGGTAGTGAAATGAACATTCATTCACAGGCAACAGCTCTGGTGGACATCGCTGCAGTCTGCATGGCAAATGGAAGTTTGAAACCCTCATTAGTGTTTTGCTTGCACCTGTGTTTACCCTTCCTTTTCGACACAAAATGGCCCCCGTGAGAACGGTCTATTGCACGCTTTGCAAACCTGCGACACCTGTGGCATTGTGTGTGTTGTGTGATCAAACTGCCAGTTTGAGAGTGGCCTTTTATTGTGACCGGCCCAGGGCACACGTGTGCAATACTCAACAGTCACCGTGATGTGCCACACCTGGCAGGTCAGGTGGATGGGTTATCTTGGCAAAGGAGAAGTGTTCACTAAGACGGACTTTGGGAACAAAATTGGAGAGAAATAACCCTTTTGTGTGCAGAGAAAAAGTCTTAGATCTTTTATTTCAATTCATGAGATTGGGAGAAAAAACCAAGTGTTGTATTTATATTTTTGTTCAGTATAACATGTGTTCAAATTTGCTAGTCAACGATGAAACCACAATAAGTGGGACTGCATCTTGACTGCAAGGGAGCAGAATAGACTGCTGCAATGGAACTTTACTCAAGCAGGGGTCAATTTGCTTTCCATCAAATTTGAGGCTAAACATGGTTTAACGTGGTGATGAAGCTAATGCTACTGCAAAGAGACAGGGGAGCTAGTAGAGCTACAGAGCCACACGCTGCGTTTGCACACACACGGTAAAGCCAAAACAACCAATGACTTTGTAAAGTCAAGACAACCTAACCATATCATTCAACAGCTTGCTTGCACTACCTGATAAGCTATTCCATTAGGGTGTCCAGTGTCCACCTCAGCTCATAGTGCTGAAAACATTTTGTTTTTCCAAGACTGTTGTTTGCTCATCATGTTCCCAAGAGATGGTTTTTAAACAGCCAACCGAATTGTGAAGTTTCTGCAGAATAGTTTGGGTATTTCCCTAGGGTATTTCACTGAGGGACTTCACAGCCAGGCCCAGACTCTAGGAACTGAACAGATATGAACATCAACAGAGGAAGTCACTCGGAATTGATTTTCTTCTTCAGTGCTGCTTCAGCAGATCAAATGTGACCAACTAAGAAAGCTGAAATGTCAGGAGAGGGCAAGTACTTTAAGGGCCCATCAACATGTAGTATAATGTATACAGAGATATTTTTGAAAATGCAGTGTTTCTGCATTCTGGCTCCTGTTCACACAAAAACATGTGAATGTGAAAACGAGTTTTACATGTATTTATAGAGGGGAGTCTCACTGAGGGCAATCTCTTTTTCAGAAGCACCTTGTTCACATTCACACAGTTCAACCAGTACAACCACAGTCTGATCTGCTGGCCACTGAGCAGCTCCACTGGAGTGGTTGGGGTTAAGGGCCTTGCTCAAGAGCACATCAGTGGTGGTAATGAGGCAGGGGCAAGCACTGCTTGTTCACTTTCCCCGCCCAGATTTATCCTGCCGGTCCCGGGGATTGAACCGACGACCTTCCGGTCACAAGCTCACTTTTCTAACCTATAGGCCACCATTGCCCTTATTGTAGATGCTGACATAAAGCGAGAAACAAGCTTCAAAATTAGCCTCTAGTTGGGACATTGCCGGCGGCAGCTAGACAGTCACTCGAACATCAGCTCAGAAAAAAAACACTTGAAGAAAGTAGATCACAAAGATCTGAGACATAATGCATTTCTATATGACAAATATGTTTACCATAATTAATTTCATGACAACTAATTTATCTTGTGATTTCCTAGAGAGGTAACTCCCCCTAAGTGGAAAATGACTGGACACCCAAATGAACACCCATTCCTAGCCTCAATGACCCACAAGAATCCCCGGGCCTAACTTTGGGTGCTGCACATTGAAAACATGTAGATATGTATGAAATGTCCACTGCTGCTAATGTGGCTGAGTGACTGTGTGACTAAGCTTTCAACCAGTATGACTAGTTTCTCCTTAGTCATACTTCTGTAGAATATAGACACACACTTGTTCACAAAAAATTAAGTCATTGATGACACTTTTGAGAAAATGCGTCAATAGGAACCAATGATCATATTCAACAAAAGCCACTAGCTGAATATGACAGGAATGCGTGCTCATAGTCATGTAGCCCTCTACGTTGTGTAGCATTAGCTTTGGACAGAAAATAGACAAACCAACGCTACTTTTCCATCCGTCACGCAGATGTGAACGCAGTAACAGGAAATGAGCAGTGACACAAGACAAGCTCAATGAATGAGTCTTACCTTGGCACCTTCCCCATTTGGCCGACCGGGCGATAAGGAATGTATAACACATACAGAAAAGATGGTAGCCATTACAATTATTATGTAAATGTAATAATTTAATAATAGTTCTAATGTTTTTAACATTCAAATGATTATCAACTGAAGTGCTCTCAGATTTTGGATTTTGGATTTTCCATGGTGAATGGCCTGCGTATATATCGCACTTTTAGCCAAAGCACTTTACAATGAGTAGGTACATTCACCCATTCACACAGACACCGATGGCGGCAAGCTACCATGCGGGGTGATGGCACATCCATCGGGAGCAATTTGGGGTTCAGTCTTGCCCGAGGACACTTCCACATGCAGACAGTGTTGCTGCTGTGGAACTGCCGTGCAGTAGAGTAAACCGAGCAGGAGCCGAGACGCACGCGGTCAAAATAGGCGAGACGGCGAATCCGCCACGCACACATGCTGCTCATGCAGGACGATGTGTGGCAGTGCACGTCGGGCGTAACTCTTTAGACGGACCTAAATTTAAAAAAAGGTGTTTGATCAAGGGAGGAGTACTACATTGTTTCTTTTGTCTCAACAACACCAAAAGTAAGATCACTAGTTTCACTTAGACCTGAGCCTTGGATAGCCCTAGCCTGGATAGCCATAGCCTATCCAGCCACAGCAGACCTTTCATGGAGCCATGTTCTCTGGTCTACCACTGCAATGTTTTTACACAGCACCAGATTTAGCTCTCCCACCCTGTGCCCTCCCCCTCCCCCTGCCGAGCCCTGCTAACATAGTGCCACACTCAGCCTGTTCATTTGAATGGGCTGCTGACATGTCACTATTCTCTGGGACCTGAGCCCAGAATGTTCTACAGAGCTAGCTAACCTTAGGGACAGAGTGTGGCTCCTGACCATGGCTCCATGACAGGGATGTTCCTGGGCCTCAGCTGGATGTAGCATGGACATGTGTTCAGGCAGCAAGTGATCAAGCTTAATTGAGTTACATTGTGTTAAAACAACACTTTGAAATTTGAACAAATACCTTTACCATTTAATTAATTGTTAATTACATAATGATCAATTGTCCCAGGGGTCTATAGCCACTGAACATTAAAGACGAGCTGAAATGACATCTCAGGTTCTGTGATGATGACGTATCCGACTGGAAACAAACACATGGCTTTGACTGGAACAGGGTAGAAAGGTGGGACATAGCGTGTGTGGGTGATTTGATTTGACCGTTCTTGTGACTGGAGTTGACATTGGCCAATCCTGGCGCTTGTATGGCGTGTTCTGCCCCCAAATCCAGTGGGATTCAGCGTGCTCTGCCCCTACGCGAGTGGGATCCGCAGAGCACCGGCCGGGTAACTGGTTGCCTCCGTGTGTACTGCTGTTTCAAAGCCGAGGCGTAGAGTGCTGCTGCCCGCCTTGAAATGTCCGAGGGGCCGGGGTAAGAGCCGCGGTAAATAACGTTATTCCTGGGATGTGAGATAACGGGCTAGTTACATTAAATGAAGACATTACTGTTAGTTTTATTTTGTATGCTACATACTTATTTGCCAAATATATTAACATTTATGGTCTAGAAAAGTCTGCCCATGTAGGCACTAGGCAGCATACACGTATTACACGAAACACGATTTCAGACGGAAGCCCGTCTTTATTGTCACACGAACACACTACAACACCTGCATGCGGCCACAACACACACTCATGCTGACGGTGGCCGGTGAATTATGTCCTCTGCATTTGACCCATCCAGGCTTGTCCTTTCCTCCGGGGGGAAGGCCAGGAGCAGTGGTCACTATTTCTTTGCAATGCCTGGGGACCATCATTGGACCATCATTGGACCAACTTCAGATGTTGTCGTCATGTTGTCGGATGACGATCTTCTGCATGTTTTTAGTGGGGGGTTATATACGGATGAACCCCCTGGGGGGTACGGGGAGAACATGCAAACTCCACACAGAAAGGCCCTTTCGACGAAATAGCCCACCTGGGCAGTAGACACTGAAGATATGGGGGGGTCACAACTCCAGCGCCCACAGCGTCCCAGGCGAGAATCGAACTCAGGACCTTCTAGCTGTGAGGCGACAGCGCTACCGACTGCGCCACCGTACCCCAGCATCTTGCCTGCTCAGAATGTTCTCCTCGCAATGAAGGTTGATTGACAGCTGTCATGTCGTGATATGATTGGTTGAAATAGGGTAGACATTCGATAGTACTAAATGACGTCAGCATACTGTAGATTACAGTTATGAATGAAATCTTGATAAATGAACTTTTGATGTTAAAGCTTTTCCTCTGGCGGTTGATTTCCTTGCAATCTTAACACATCAAACTTCAACACAAGTTACAGCAACATGGAGACGTTTTCTGTGCACACATGCTTTCAAACTGTTGTCAATCTACTGTAAATGGTGTTAACACTATATCTATTCCCGGTGTATTTACATGCTCTACATCAGGGGTGCCCAATACGTCGATCGCGATCGACCGGTCGATCGCGAAGGTAGTGTGGTAGATCGCATGGCATTGAGGGGGGGGGGGGGGGGGAAATTACATAGTGCCGTAGTGAGGATGGATGATAGGCCAATAGGCCCATTTGCCACTTGATTGACGTACAGGTGCGCCAGTCAGATCTCACTGTGGCAGCCAAGTTTGTATATATACTGTATATAAATAAATATGTTTGGTAGATCACTTTGACTTGGTCATTTTAAAAGTAGCTCCCAAGCTGAAAAAGTGTGGGCACCCCTGCTCTACATGTTCAATCTAGCCAATTTGGTTACTCCTTCAAAGCCCAATAATAATAAAGTTAACTGCCTCTCAGTATATCTAACATTATTATTCCAATATTATCAGCATGTGAAACACCATAGTTCCTCTATGTAGAACCGGGATTTTAGAATAGGTTTAAAAATGTATATGGAGACTCTAGAGTCAGGAAGAAGAGCTTGAATGCAGCTCGTACACCTCCTTGGGCAACTGATGTGTATTATTCTTAAAATTTGCTTAAGTCTATCAGGCATATTTGAATATGAAATTCGAGTATGAAATCCATTTTGTTGGAGATGGTCAGGAAGATCTGCCCACCGTTATCGGGTCACAAGTCTCCTGAAGTCCGAGGGCCATCGCTTGCACATAAACAGATATGACAGAAGGCTAGAATGCAACAATGACAACTACTGCTACTGTAGTTTACTTAGTAATGACTATTTTGCACATTTGTTGGCACAAGAGGCTGGGGTTTACTTATGGTAAAATAACAGCTCCTCAACAGACGCATCAACTGCAAATGATAGCCACACACACATACACACACACACACACACACACACACACACACACACACACACACACCTCTCTCTCATGTTGCATTCTCACTTCTCACAGGATGTCATTGTTTTCTAATGGAGCACAGGAATAGCCATGTAAATCCCTGTGGCTCAGGCTGTGGCTCAGGCTGTGGCTCAGGCTGTGGCTCAGGCTGTGGCTCAGGCTGTGGCTCAGGCTGTGGCTCAGGCTGTGGCTCAGGCTGTGGCTCAGGCTGTGGCACCCAGATGGTCAGGTGCTCTGTTGCATCACTGTCACACTGATGAGATGTCCCCGCCTGTCTAGGATTTCAAAAAGGTAGAGAGAGCACTTGACAGCATGCACTCTCTCTCTCCAGGACTGAAATAGCACTGCTTCTCTATACACCAAACACTCAATACTAATTTGCAATGAATTCGAGTGCACACACGTCATGTGAAAATTGGTGCACCCGTCTTCCCCTTTGATAGATTTGCTGTGAAGCAAAGTGGGCCTAATTAGGCCTGGGGGTTTTCAATAAGCCCTAAATTCACTAATTGCAAATCTTATGGAGCAAGTTCTTCAGACAGTATGCTGCAATAGCATCCCATCAACAACACTAATTGAGATGCCGTAGATTTACTCTTTTTTTGCCCACATTAAATTCTGGTGTTGGGTAATGTGGACAGGAAGTGACAAACCCAAACTGTCTCCTAAAACAGCAGCAAGCAGCCACTCTGTCCAGAGAAAGCCAGGCTCATGAGTGGTAGATCTTTTCCCCACAGTTCCCTTGGTATAAATTGATTACAGCGTGCTCTGTGATTTATCTGTCAAGTAAAAACAAATAAGAAGCTGTGAATGAGTGTAGCCACAACATCACAGACTGGATGCCGTGAACTGAGAGTAGTGTCATTTCCCAGCTCAGAAAACAAGTTAACTCCTTGCTGATCTTACTAAGGGCAGGCCTACTCCAAAGAGCTGTCTTCTTATGGTGAGCTAGGGCTTTGAAACTGTGATGACGTAATAGGAGTTGATGACAGCCTTGGAAAGATGAAACAATCACAACAGCTCAAAGTAAAGGGAAAAGAATATCATCACTATCTCACCTGAAACAAACTGAAATTTATTGTGGACCTGCTAGGCCCTAGGCCTTTGAACTGGACTTTCTTCTCTTAGCAAAGGAACAATGACATCACTGATCAGTCTTGTCACAATGCCTTCTTGTGTGTGTGTGTGTGACATCACTGATCAATCTTGTCACAATGCCTCCTGACATCACATCATTAGCTAATTAGCCTAATTAGAAAATCCGGCTCTGTCAGGTCACCCGCACTGGTGCCCTTTACACACCCTGAAGGTTTCAGCCCGATCGCACCAACGGAATAGCTGTGGCCGACCACAGAACAACAGACAAACAAAAGTCCACATAGTCAATTGTATATATAGATATAGATATAGATATAGATATAGTGCGTAGTTCCCATTTCCACATGCAGCCATGACAGCTTAGCTCGGGACAACAAGGGACTGGCCATCATCTGACTGAGGGAGCTACAATCCTCAAAGCAATGAAGGCCTAGTGCTGCATACTGCACATGCATGGACTCTGCTTCCACTCAAAATGATACGCTTGTTTGTGAACCAGTTCTCAGTGGTCAGTCATGCTTCTCCAATATTAGCTCAAAATGTAAAGCAGCCATTTGAGGAGTTAGAGCAAATCTGACCAACAGATGGGCTAATGTATTGAACAGACATGCGAGCTTGCAGGTCAGGAGGACTGCTCTGTATGTGACACCAGGTCGCCGCGGTCCCGTGCAGGACGGGAGAGGAACACCGCGACATTTAGAGTCATATTTGGGCCTGGTGGTTACGGTCATCTCTTGCAGTGCCCCATTGGATGTGCTGAAAGTGGGGAGTCAGCATTCCTGAAATAACCATGGCACCGGCACAGGCTGACCAACGTCAAGCAACACAATCCCCAGCCGGCTCTGTTACTTCCCATACCATTCCCATAGGGGCGGAGACATGGGGGACTTTGTCAGCGAAGTGCAATTAGAAAACTGACTTGCTGTGTAACCTGACCTCCTTATTGAAGGCTATAGCCTACCCACAACAGTGAAGTAAGAATCATATGATTGAACTTCAGCTGCAGTCTCTCACCTGACTTTAAGCTGTACAGTATACTGTACACTGGTGGTTTAAAACAGCATGATTTATTTTATAAAAAAACAAACAGAAAAACAGTGACAGCTGATCGAAGGCCTCCGCCTGGTGAGGCAACCACAGTGTGAGCTAACTGGGTCAGAAGACCATCATTAAAACACTGTCTCTGGTGTCGTGGAGAAAAACTCATCCAGGAGCACGGAAGGTCTCCTCAGTGCAGTTCAGGCCAAGGTCCAGATTAAACAGCTCACACACAGACACACTTCTACTAGTGTTAATGTCCTGAAAATATTTTTTTGAAAAATACAAAAAAAATACAAAATCATGTAAGGCGTTTGTTTTAGGGTTAGGGTTATTATTATTATTATTATTATTATTAGTATTATTATTATTAGTATTATTAGTATATATATATTTTTTTAATTGCCATGATTTTACCTGGTCCTGCGAACATGTCCTCTAAATATGGACAGGGGTATTCCTAGCCTAGGTAAACCCAGCCCCCACGTGACCTGCTCTCTCAGTTCCCAGTCACTACCTAGTGACTGAGAACAGGTCTGAGAGCAGGTCACGTGGGGGATGGGTTTACCCAGGCTAGGGTATTCCTCCCTTAGGCTGCAGTATACGAGGGATCAGCCGAGCAGCATTTTGGTAAACAAACCGCGTCACTGGGTGGCAACGGCAATGGAAACCTATGGAGCCGGAGTTTTGAGCGTCTGACTCTAGCCGGCTGACAATTTACAATTTAAAAACGGCGACAGTTCACACAACTTCAACACGACATGCATATATTATACATCAAACTCTTGAGCTAATTTTGTGCTCACACAGAATGTCAAAATATAAGCGATGTGATGTGTACTTTTTGAGATATTAACGTTTGTTTGGCACAACTCATACTAGTTAACTGCCGCGGGGGTTACGCATTTCTGGGTGGCAGTGACGTCACGCTGATTCGTCCTATAAAACTCAAAAAGCACAGCAATGTGAGGTTTTTCCAGGACACTGGCAATGATTAAGTCACTATTGTACACCAACTACAGTCATTTGTAAAGAACTGGCTTAATATCATCATTATTGTTATTATAGCATTGTTGTCTCGCGCAGGGTTGGGCCTCACTCATGTCTCAGAATGTAAACGCTACACAGAATCTAACTGTAAATGCCACACAGAAATAACTGCTGAGCACATGAGTGCTACAGCTGTGATGCATTTCCTTAAGAGTTAAAAAATCGGTTGACAAACGCGAAAGCCATTAGATCACTCCATAGGAGGCCTACTGTCGGCAGGGTTTGACATTAGAATGTGGAGCACCTACATTTCACTTTACTCATCACTTTAGCATCAGCACACAGGATGTGACTTTGTATGCAGGTTTAGGTTACCATATGTTTGCACTGCCGGCGCCTATGCATGTTTCATTTTATATTTAGAGAAAACTTAAAGGCACAGTTCATCCAAAAATGAAAATCCACGCATTACACTGTATCCAACTCACCCCCATACCAATGGAAGGTCAGGTGATGTTTGCTAGGGCTGGGACGGATCACGGATAATCCGTGACCCGTACGGATCAGCCCCCACGGTTCGGCACACGGTTCGGAATGTCGTGGTCCGCGGACCCCCCCCCCCCCCCTTTCGTTTCATTTAACGTTTAACGTTAGTGTATGAGAACGCCTGCAGTGCAGCCAGACACAGACAGGCATCATCATGGCAAGCACAAGTGAGCTTCCTCATCCCTTTGTTGTAAAGTCTCTCTGAAGACTGTGGCTAGTGGCTACTAAAGACAGCAAACTTATTTCAACACCTCTGAAAAAGCACAGGAATGCGAGCAGCATGTTGCGCGCTGCACAAGATAGCGAGAGCCACAACACGCACACACACACACGCGCACACGTTTCACGAACACATTATCACCGGACGGTGAAATGTTGCCTTGGACACATAACAAAACAACACGTGGGGCCACCGAGTAGCATAACGTAGCATCAACGTTATGTTTCCAGACTCACCCGGTCTGGTCTGTACCCGTGTCATGTGACTACGTTAGCAAGCAACAGGCAGGAAGTTAGGCGCAGTGCCACCTAAAACAGGAAGTTGGGTTGTTTTGTTTTGCCTTCAGAGTAAAAGCATAAATTGTGTCATGAGAAAAAAATATTTTTTGAGCTGTGCAGGGCAACAAATGGTTAGAGAAGTATAATAGTATTAAAAATTCAAATCGAAAATCTAATTTTGAGAGAAAAAATCTGATATAGCCTATTTATTTATTTTTTGCTGATCCGTCCCAGCCCTAATGTTTGCTAGTCAACAAAACATCCCAGGAGCTGCCCAGGGAAATGGGAGTTAACGTTACAATTACAGCATCTTCCTTAACAATTGAAGTGAATGGTGACCAGCTTTCAAACGAAAGAGAAAAAAGAAAGAGAAAAAAGCCTCCATATACCGGTGTAATCCAAGTCATTGAAAGCCCCGACAAGCCAAGTTGACTTGAAAAGACCCCGACTTTTTAGCCTAAATCCTGTAGCTCCGAGCTGCGACCACATGAGCGCGAACACCGTTTGAAGTCAGTGCATGAGCTCGAAGGCGCGTACACGTGCGCCGCATGGGCTCTTCGTCTGGATCTCCACTGCTCTGTTGAATCCCTCCATGCAGTCCAGGTGTGTAGGGAGGGAACACTTTTCACCAGAGGATTACTGTCCAAAAATACAAAGAAAACTGAAAGTACTTCTTGTGGCGCATGTACGTGCCTTCAAACTCGTGTGTGCACCCGGTTCAGACGGGGTGTGTGCGTGGACATGGCTGGGTGCTACCTGTCCTGGATACAGTGAGGATTTAGGCTAAACGTTGGGGTAAATGATGTGTTTTCAAGTCAACTTGGCATGTCGGGTCTTCTGGATACTTGGATTACACCGGAGGCGCAGTATGGAGGCATTTGATGTTTGTTTTTGTTGTTTCTCTATCTGTTTTTGATGTTTGAAAGCTGGGGTGCAGCATTTTCCTAAACAGTTAAGGAAAATTATGCAACTCTCTTTCCCTAGGAAGCTCCAGGAATCAACCATCCATCCACCCACCCATAAATAAATAAATAAATAAATAAATAAAAATCTGTGAAAATGAAATTCCCACTAAAATCAATGCAATATCTGTCAATATCATTTTTGTTTCGGTTAGTTTTTTCATACCGTGCAGCCAAATTTTCATTTTTGGGTGAACTGTTCCTTTAAATAATATGGTACTTGGTGTTGAAGTAAGCGGTGCAGGTTTAGTACACAGGGGAGTATGTAAGCAACTACTGTATGTGCTCAATACGCCACTGAGCTTAGCCACTGAGCTTAGCCACTGAGCTTGAGCTACAAGTACAAGTCACGCTGATTCCAATGGTGCAAACTGCATTGAAATCCACTGCCACCGTTGTGGAGGTAGATGTGTTTGAACGTGTTAGCAAGTTTAGCAAGCTAATGAATGATCTGCGTTTTGTCGCATTGACAATGACGTTGCGGCTGCTTTAGGTGACCTCGCTCTCTCCATTCACTTTTGACACAAGGACACACGTCACTTATAGAAGCGGCTGCACCACTTACAAGTATTATATCAAAACTAGGGATGTCAACGGTTAACCGTTAATCGATTAACCGTCGCTAACGTCGTTGTTCGGTTATTGCTGTCGGTCTATCAGTTAATATTAAAAAAAAAAAAAAAAATTTTGGTCTATTTACTCAATGAGCTCATGCCCAAACAAGGCGTGTCTATTTAGATGCTGAAATGTTAATGCTTTTTGTGTTAGAAATTCTAACACAAAAAGAATTTGTGTTGAAATGTTGATGCTTTTTGTTAATGCTTGTTAATGCTTTTTGTGTTAGAAATTCTAACACAAAAAGCATTAACATTTCAGCATCTAAATAGACACGCCTTGTTTGGGCATGAGTTCATTGAGTAAATAGACACACAAAAAAAAAAAAAAAAAAAAAAAAACATTTTTTTTTTTTTTTTTTTTTAATATTAAAAAATTATGAATTAACCGATAGGTTAATCGATTATTAGCGTCGGTTAATCGAAAGTGAAATTAACCGAAAATTGACATCCCTAATCAAAACATTAAAACACCATGTTATCCTATTAGAAAAGACAGTTTTGACCCATCAAATCCATTAATGTTCTGCAAACCTAGTTATCCTAAACAGTTAAGGAAAATTATGCAACTCTCTTTCCCTAGGAAGCTCCAGGAATCAACCATCCATCCACCCACCCATAAATAAATAAATAAATAAATAAATAAAAATCTGTGAAAATGAAATTCCCACTAAAATCAATGCAATATCTGTCAATATCATTTTTGTTTCGGTTAGTTTTTTCATACCGTGCAGCCAAATTTTCATTTTTGGGTGAACTGTTCCTTTAACAGCTTCCTCACGCATACTGCGTGGGTCTCTCTCACACAAGCTACCTGCACCATTTTGTCTATAGCCACAAAATTAACACTTCTAGCTGGAGCGACGCCAACTGTACGTGATCCAGCAACTGCGGAGGTGCATTCGGTAAGTCTAGGCATTTTGAGATGTCCTCTTTAGCGTAGCAACGTTAAGTTAGCGATAGCGTTAGTTGTGGACACAACCTAGCGTGCTGGTCCAGAGACGCTAATCTGATTGGCCGCTGGGAGCCAATGGGAACTGTTAGTTCTGAATATATTATAGAAACAGACCATTCTTGGGACGCAACGAGATGAGGAAGTGACAACTCCGTCACAACAAACGGGGTTGCTATATTTTCGACAAATTAATCCAGAATCATGTTTTATGGACCAGAGACACACGTTTTTAAAAGGTTACAGCTGCACAAATTGGGACCTTTAACTTTACTGTATTTCATATCACAGGTCAGTGTTTCCCATACATAGGGGAATTTATGGCGCACCGCCACAACGGGATTTTGACCACCACAACAAGATGTTGACAACAACAACAAAAAGTGCACCTGAACGCAACATGCAAGATACCCGCTGAATAAGTGTCCAAATGTTCATGTCAATCTGGCCAATACTCCACTTCTGTTATAGCATTATATAGCATAATCTATGATTTAGGTGCTAAATTGTCAAATACCGCCATCTGCTTGCTACCCAGGCACTTATGTATGTACTTAACCTAACTAACTTAACCTAACTAACTATCCGGTGTGCACGACATTGTCAGCCTAAACTCCGGCTGACACCCCAAAAACCTACAACCCGCTACAGAAAAATGTATATTGTTTGTTTATTAACTGGCCCCTCGCCTTCTATCATTTCACGAAAGTGGCCCCCGGGCAAAGCAAGTTGAGTATCCCTGACCTATAGGGAGACATTTTGTTTGTCATTGTAAACCCACAGCACAGTAATGATGACATGTTCTTCATAGATCTAGCCTTTTCATTTTGCTCTTAAGTGCTTTCTCAAAGTACACCAAATTCATGCATTTTACTTTAAAATGTTAAAAAATAAATCTTGCGGGGAGGCATGCCCCCGCACCCCCCTAGGGGGTCTGTGGTCCCCCACCACAACAACTCCAAATCCTGTGGGAAACACTGCAGGTTCACATGTTCATGTGCTTTTAAGTCGTCTTTTCCAGAAAAAATAGGTCTCATTTTCGGTTGGTTGATTTATTTCTTTATTTCAAGCTCTTTTAAGGACTTCCTGGCATAACAGGCTCATTTTCCAGGTATTCCAGAGACCAGTACTTACATTTTGAAAAGTTATATTCAAGGACTTTAAGCACCTTGTATATGAAGCCTGTCTCTTCTTCTGTCCTAGGATTTCGCAACTCACTCTCACTGCTGTGTGCCAGCTGAGATGCAACATCCTCAGTCTGGATGGTGCAAGACAGACGTGCGACACCCAACTGCTTTGACTTCCAGGCCTCACCACAATGAGCCAAGTAGAAAACAATAGATGTCTGAAGTCTCGATCTGACCAAACGGTGACTGAGACTCGAGTTTTCACTTAAACAACAGAGAAATACAGCCTACCTACAGCCTACAGAGGGTGACATAGTAGGAGGCATAGCTTGAGCGCCTAGCAAGGCAAGTCTGTACAAGAGGCAGATCTCCAAGGAGTGCAACTCTTAACCATACTAACGAGAAGAAACCAACCTGCCTCTTCAGTCATCCAGGTATAAGTCAATAGCCTATAATTAGTATGTTAGCTCCTAAAAGGCTCGAGTCGATCATGGCTTTTTTCTTTTTTTTCTTTTTCAAATTACAAAATTTACACAAACTGGATCTTTACCAGCAAAGTATACAAAGTAGCAGGGTGAAGGGTACGAAAGGGTTGCTAAATGATAGGCTATATAGACTACTGTCTAGATTCACTCTAATGGACAAGAAGCCGTCCTGCATCATCACTGCTGTAAATTGTAGGATGCAGTGCAGTATAAACTGCTCTGGTTGAATGCTTCTTCATATTTCAGTCAAAAAAAGGACTGAACCTTGACAATTCAAAAGCACAAAACCATTTGTCAAAGATCCCACCTTACGCAATGTTTTTCATTGCAAATTTTTTTTACATTAATGTGTGGTAATGTTACCTGGAAATACAAGAATGATCTAGCAAATCTGATTTCAGAAGGAACTGATTAAATGCGTTCAATCTACATCTCAAGAGAGCAAGGTTCCTTTGATAAAAGCTAGAGATGATATTCTTTGCTGACCCAATACAAACATTTCAGCTTGCCTGGCAATAACAATATCTCAAACAGCTGAGGGATTGCCATATGTTGGTGATTTCCGCTTTGTGTTAGACACTGATTAAATATTCTACCTATAAGTAGTGTTCACCCATTTACCTGTCACAACAATTTTATTGTCCTGGCTTATCAGCTGCAGCCTGCAGTCAAGCCATACGCAGCCACTGAAGTTGGAGATAACGCCCTAGCTGTCCTCTTGGCCTGCCAGGTTTTCCCCAGTCAAATATTTATAGAACTTGAAACGTTAGATGGCCATCAGGACTTGCTAGCTTTAACAAGACCTGCAAGCAATAGCAGAGCCATTTCAAAGATCAAAACTTGAAATGCGTCTCTTATTAAAAAAACGACAACCATGGCTACCAGAAAGAAAATATAACTAATCTAGAATATATTGCTGAATTATTTTTGATGCACTACCTAAGCCATAAACGGTATCATGAAGCACTGGTGGTTGTGAGGGGGTTAGGAGGAATAGGGATAGCCATCTTTCATATGATCGTTAATGTGTACTTTTCCAAATCATTCACCACCACGTTTCATTAGCTATTTTCCTAAGTGCTTCCTCTTGTTAACAGAAAAATAAATTAAGTCAATGACAAGCCAGGGCGTAGTACGTTACCATATTAAAAGTTTAGACAATTGCTGACCAGATTTTTGACAGATTTGTTTTTGACAGCTCAGCACCCCTCCTGAAAACATCTGTATATTTACACACAACAGAACTTATTCTCCATGCTTTACCTTAACATAACATATAACATTAATAAACGAAACTTAAACGTATTAACATGACTAACTTGGAAAACTGTTGGGCCAACTGAAAAACACACCCCGATGCAAAGAAGTAACTGTTTAGGGCTCAGTGAGTCATTATAGTAGCAGTAAGCAGGAAGCTTGATCAATTAACCTGTATGTTTTAAATGCTCCAGATCGGCGTGGAGTGAGCCTGGGTGTAGCCACAGTTAGCTGGACAGCTACACATCACCCGACATCACTAAACCTTGCCAGTCGAGCGATGGAGACTGCTAAACTAGCCAGTTATCTCGCCAACTAGCCAGCTATGGTACAGCCTAGCAGGAAGGACCCCACTCTGCCTGGCTGTCACAGCTGCCCGGACAGATTTCAGACGCAAATTAAAATGTCATGTTAACTGAAACGGCCATTTACCTTGCTGCTCTGGTAATCTTCAAATGCTCTCAACGCGCTGTCAGTGAGTTTGACGTGAAAGACGGAGACATTGCTGCCATTGCTCACTCTTCCACAGGACAGTCCGTAGCACTGCTCCTCCTTCAACGCCGCCATCTTGCTACCATTTCCACCACGCGCACGACGGCACCACTGTGTCGTAAACGCAGAACTCCCGTCGCTTTTCAATGAATATTCAGTGACTAGACAGTGAAGTCAGACTGACAAGCGGTACACAATAATCGCATGTGTAATAATAACCATAGATAAACTGAGAGAACATTTGCACTAGTGCATGGTGCGTGCACTAATATAAATTAAAACTGTCAGTCTATCTATCTATCAACTTAATGCACAATAAAAGCATATAGCCTATTATTAAGTAGACAGCCAGAATTGTATTTAAGGTTACATTATATGTTTGCGTTATGGTAAATTATGTCTGGCAAATAGAGAGGAGAAATATGCTGTAGACCAATCATTTAATCTAAGAAAAATAAACATTTGGATTAAAAAAATATATTAAAAAAAACGTGAGCATACGTGCGTAGGAAGAGGGAAGCGATAGGTCATTTAACTACGTCAACGAAACGTCAATGTCTGAAAACCCCCACACAAAGTTGGGAATGCCCAGTCCACTTATCGAATGAAACGGAGCACTGAGGGGGTAGCACACACGTACAATCGCGAGATATGTCAATCATCTAAAAATGGGTTAAAGCGCTATATATCATTCGATTTCGTCTTTGAAAAGGACGGCATGTGTGACATATCATCTCGGTTTCTCTTCTGATCTGGGAAGGGGTTATTTTGCCATCCAACCTGGCAATATTTGTTCATCACTGGATACCAACCTCTGATGCTTAATTAAACAAGCAATAGTGGCACAAATTGTGATATATGGGAGGGGCAAAAAGGAGACTGTAATTGGATAACAGAATAGACACTTTATTGTGATAAATACAAAATTAACAAATGCAGGGAATGTCAGAAACTCAAAGTATCCTTTGTCACCATTATGTCACCAACTGCTAAGAGTGTCTGCAACATTTGGCTCTGTACGATCTGTCCTAAAGAGGTCAAGGATTCAGGCTCTCATTTATTTATAGATAAAAAACAATTAGAAGAAAAATCGAATAAATAAGCAACATTTAAACATCCATCACAGACCAGCTCTTCACAGACACAAATTATAATACAAAACAAAACAAATAAAAACACATATGTTAAAATAATCTAGGGAAGAAAACAAAATTCACACCCAACATTGTACTCGAAGGTTGACCCTTCAACATTTGGTCTTAATCATCAAAAACTGAGGTATAGTTGACTGGATTTGAAAGAGACTGAAAGAAAAAAGGAGTTACACAATGAAAAACACTATGAATCATTTCTCTGCAGCTGTATTGATATGAAAGGAAAGGAGCCATTTAACGAATGGGGAACAGAAGCAGGTACATCATGATGTACATGAGTGGAGTCCAGAGGAAGGGGCAGGAGAATACACGGGCCAAGCATCTTCCAAAGTGTGGACCTCAGATAATACATCATCTAGATCACACCAGCCATTAAAACAGCAATCACATGTTCCGTCTTGGATAGGGAAATAATTGCTCAATTAACTGTACATTCCAAAGCTTTAAAACTATATGAATATAGGACCATATATTACAGTAGGTATTTTTGTAGAAAGAAGAAAAGAAATCATTTGATGTATAAATCAGACAATCGACCTATGGTAAATTACTTTCCATTTCAGTGCTTGCTTAATCAATTTTATAGAATCACTACCAAAAAACAAAGACATTGGCAGCAAAACAACAATGAGTGTCTGGCAATGAGATGGATATG
The DNA here is from genome assembly GCF_964638095.1 of Poromitra crassiceps. Lineage (NCBI taxonomy): Eukaryota > Metazoa > Chordata > Actinopteri > Beryciformes > Melamphaidae > Poromitra > Poromitra crassiceps. The sequence goes on from NC_139632.1 coordinate 18,506,955, forward strand.
GATAAGCCTGAACATTGATGACGTCATACAGTAATTACTTTTCCCCATATGTAAATATTGATGCTTTTATTATTTGTCACATATAGTTCTCAAACATAGCAGAGAAATGTAAGGACAGTCACAGTGAAGTGGCGACTGACCAATTGACATTTCCATCCCCTTCTACCAAAGTTCAAAAGGCACCGCCAGATCTTTAGGTGCTCCCATGTTTATGCTCCGACTTTGAAAGGGCTTGGACAGGCCATCACAACAGGTTTGGTTCAATTTCTAGCAGCTATGACAACAGATAACGCTACACCGCCAATGGCTACGGCAGTGGCACCAAATAGCCACTTCCAGCTGAGACCCTGGGGAAGGAATAGAAGAGAGAAAAGGCGCGTGTTTAATCGACTGAATATTGTGACTGTAATGCAAAGCTCAAAGCAAGATCTCAATGTGTCTTAAAACCTCTCACAGATATTTAAAGAGTACCATTAAGATACTATGTAGCATTGAAGACTGACATAAAATGAATTATATTGTTGATGTTGATTGCCTCAGAAAGGTTTCACCCATGGACTATTTCAACATCATTTTGATAAAAACGACTAAAACACAAGTATATGAGCCTCGTGCGATTAATAAAGCAACATAGAAGTTACAGCTATATCCTAACCCCAAATGGTGCCTGTAGGTGTGACTCAAACACTTGACTCTTATTATCGCTGGAAACGGCAGTCTCACCCAAGACGACTTGGCCTGGTGTTTCTGTGTGCTGCTGCTGCTGCTGCTGCTGCTGCTGCTGCTACTGGCAGGGTTACCCAGCATCTTCTTATACATGGCCTGCTCTGCTCCCTTCTGCTCCGAGTGCTTCTTCACCAGCTTGGACAGCTCTGCGTGGATCGTCTATACCCCAAGAGATACGACAGAAATGAGCTGAAGGGCCAAAGCACCCCCCCCCCCCACACACACACACACACCACAAAACCCAACTGTCCTGCTATATAAATGTAAACACAATGTCATGCTATATCATCCCATGACAGATTTCCTTCTTGATACAAGTGTGTTTCAGGTTGACAATGCCCTTTATTTTCAGGCACAAGTGCTCACCAAGTGGTCTGGAAAGCATGACAATGATGTCAAGGAGCTTCTGGAAAGGAACCCTACAAAGCACTTCCCATCATTGCCATAAAGTCGGAGGGAGCAAGTGATCACTCACAATTATTGTCGGCAGCCATTAACACATTTTTCTGAAAGACCATTTTCAAGCTACAAAACACAACACTCCTAATGGAGAGCTGATATTTTTTCCGGGGGTACGCTACAACTTCATTTGTAACATTTTAACAATAGCAATGACTACATTCAGTCTTACTCTTAACGCAATGATGATATTATTTTCATAATGGCTTGTGGCATTATATCTGCAACATGGAAGTTACAAATACTTTTGGTTTGGTCATTCAAAAAAACATTCTCGTCAACTACTTTTGGTTTGGTCATTCAATAAAACATTCTTCCTAAATAAACTATTGTGTTTTTCATTCGTTACAAGAAATCACACAATTAGCCTGTTAGTGTACATCAATTCCAGGAAATGGCTTAGCTATTTTTCAAACATTTTGTTTCAGATCTCAGAGTCACTTATCCAGCAGAGTGACTAAAACTCACTGCTTTCAGAGACAATGCAAATGGCATGCTTATGCTCTGTAAACACGCTTTCAAAACAGGGTGGAACTAGAGATGAAATGGTATGAAAATTTCATATCACGATTATAGTGACAAAAATTATCACTGTTATCGTGGTACTGTTAAAATGCACTTAAAATGTTCAAAAAGTACTGATACGCTCACTGAAATCATTTCACCAAGTTCTATTTAAAAAACTCAGGCCCAGCACCTGCATCTGGGAGATTGTTGCTAACTTTGGTTGATGATGGACAGTATTTACCGTAAATTCCGGACTATAAGACGCACCGGTCTATAAGCCGCACCTTCAAAGGTGACTATTTTTTTCTTCTATAAGCCGCACCGGACTATAAGCCGCGGGTGTTTTGATGTTTAATTACCATATGTAAGGCTTCGTGCACAGAGGGGATAGTCGGGAAATAGATGGCTGTTTGGGGAAGCTCCCATTTATTAACATTTCAACAAAACAAAAGTCAGGTCACTAATCCCCAGACAAAATCACACATTGTGGTATTTTTTGTTTTTTTTACAGTGCACACAGTGTCCGCGGTGTGGTGAAAAGAGGGCAAGAGAGGAAATTAAAACAGAAGTGGATTTATAGTTAGAAAGAGTGCTAAAGAAGAGAGAATTCCGTTTTTTATTTTTTTATTTTAGTTACTCACAGTACTATTGACCAGTCCAACTCAAAAGATATTCGGCAGTTTCACTTTGAGCTCTTGTTCCGCCGCTGTCCATCAATGGTTATGACGAGTCTCGCTGGGTACAGTACGCCAAAGCGATATCCATTGACTCGATGATGCTGTTGTATGTTGCGCGTTTCTGTTGCACCAACGCGGACGGTGAGGGGCTTCTTCCCCGCAGCCTGGAGGATGAGTTGACGGTCGGGCCAGCGGAGTAGGCAGATGAAGATGGCCCTCGGTGGCAGGCCGGGGTCTGGACGTGGCCGAGGCGCCCGGTGTGCGGGAGAAAGGAGGAGGAGGAGAAACCGCCACCTCCACAGCCAGCCACCTCACACACCCCAACTGTTTAATAGTGCCCGGCTCGCATGCCTCTCGGTCGGCTGGCCGGACAATATGCACCCCGCTGCAGCAGCAGGCAGCTTCGGGAGGTTTTCTCACTGTGTTCGGGACTTCGGCTCTAACTCGGCCAGATGGCTGGACACGAGTGAAACTCTTCACGGTTGCATTATTTTCTTTAGTGAGTGAGTGGATGGACTTCTGCACGTTTTCAAACTTGTTTTCAAGCTGCTCAAAACCTCTGAGCGATGTCGGACTTAATCGATAGTGTTTCACGGAGTAAAAGTTTAGCCCAAGCGGTGTATCTCCAGCCTCCAGCAGGTGAGTCATTTCCTCATTCATGGCGTGATTGCTTCGTCTTTTTCTTTCTGCTTACCTGTGTTGTGTTATGTTATGTTATGTTATGTTGTTAAAAGAGGGCAAGAGAGGAAATTAAAACAGAAGTGGATTTATAGTTAGAAAGAGTGCTAAAAAAGAGAGATTTTTTTTTTTTTTTTGGAAAAAATCCATAGATAAGACGCACCGTTATATAAGCCGCAGGGGGCAAAAAAGGCCAAAAAACGGGAAAAAAGCCGCGGCTTATAGTCCGGAATTTACGGTACTGTGAAAGTGGTAATCAAACACGGTTTTAATGATAATAAAAATTTGAAACTGTATTACTAACCGTAATTTTTCACATCAATGGTTTATCATTACAGCGGTTATCGTTTACGTGCCCATCCCTAGGTGTAATAATGCCATTAGAAAAGAGGATGGAAGTATACAGACATCATTTGATGTCTTCAGGTTACATCACAGCACACAGTCTACCTTCAAAGACAAGTGTGAGGAGTGGGGAGTCTAAGTCTCAAACCCCAGGGTCTGCTCCTCCCAATCTATTGCCAACATTAAGTGACTGTTTTAACTGCACAGGGTTTCAGCAAGGCACCGTTGGCAAGTTGGCACCAATGTGGTGCAGTCATCTAGTATGCACCATGAATGAACACACTCAAATCTTCTGGGGACAAACAAATACATAACACTTCTTGTCCCTAGGGCCAAGATAAAGTAAATAAGCATACAAGTGGTTTAAATAAAGAGTCATAAAAGCTGCAAAGGGAGAATTCTATTTTAACATAACAAGTAACTTAGCTAAAATGTGTAACTGTGTCTTGGGCTTCAGCAAACACATCACTGCAAACATACATGCAGACAATTTAATTATATTATTATCTAACTCAATGGCATAACTCCGTCTGCCAGGCAAATGCTTCTCCAATGGCGTTTGAGAGAATACAATCTTCAGTTTGGATCTTTGAATTGACTCGAGATCTACATAACGATTGTACATTGTACTCCCAACAACAAATGGGCCACTTTAATTCAGCAATCCATCTAAGACAGATTAAGCACATACAAAATGTAGCGGTGTGCTACGTTTAGGCCTATGCCTGGGATCAAAAGCTAAGTGGCAGACAGGCAGTGCACAGTTTGACAGATTGGTGTAGGACTGAAGTGGGGGATTCTGGGCATGAGTAGCAAGATGCTACAGCATGCAGCTGATCCAAGAAGCCCACACAGTGAGCTGAGCTGTCAAAAGGCCTTGTGTAGCCAAAGAACCTCGTGTATCAGACTGTATAAGCAGGACAGCAGGGACAGTATCAATGCATTAGATATGGCTGGTTTGCAGGGCACAAAGAGACAAACCTATTTACAGCAACAACATGAAAACAGATCCATTGAAATGATGAATCAGCAGTCCACCTGGCTTTACACTGAACACTGTGATAAGATATTCTATACTGTGGCGCCATCTACTGGTCATAAGTGAGAACTATGACACATGGCTCCAAAAGCTGTGTTGTCTCTAAAATGAATGGCAAGAAGCCAAAAGTACCTTGTTACTTGGTTCCAACCTCAGTGCCTTCCTCAGCATTTGAATGGCTTCTCCATATTCACCTTTCAGGGCCAATACCTGGAATGGCAACAGACCAACTCTTAATACAAGGACTCAACACAGATCAACAACACAGATCAACAGATACACACAGAGAGAGTGAAGCATACCTTGCCCATGCGGAAAAGTGCTTTTATGTTGTCTGGCTGGTGGGCCAATGCTGCGACACAAGATTTAAGTGCTGCATCATAGCGGTCCAGCTTCAGCTGAGAAGCAGCCATATTGTTTAAACACTTGACTTTCACATCCATCAGCTCCATCTCCTCCTCGGGAGTAATGTCCACTGCAACAGAAGAGACCACAACATAAACAACAAACACCCGCAGAAAACGTAAAACAAAAACAGAACCATGAAATATGGCCACAAAAATGAAAGTATTATTGACATAATTGTACATATTCACATAATGTACAATGCGCATCATTTATGTAATAAACCTTCCACTGGACCGTGTATCTTACCTTTAGAACTAGACTCGGTGATCTGCAGGGCGATGCTATAGGAGTTGACAGCAAAGGCATAGTCCCCATGCTGGTAGTGGGTGTTGCCCCTCTCTCTCTTATGGCTAGCCAGGGCAATCCTTTCTGCAGGGGGCAAAAGCTCCAGGTCTGGAGCATCAGTAGCATCCAGCAGTTCCACTTCAAGGGACAGTTTAGCGTTGGAGGGAACCTCAGGGTCAAGACTAACAGACAGAGAAACACAGTCAAATTCATGATGTAAGAGCATTCAATCATTGTATTACACAAAGTGTAATTAGGAATTTTCATTTGTCTTAAAGTGTGCTTCACCAGAGGGGTCAGAGCACTGAGGCAGGCAGGAGCAGCGGCCCTAGAGCAAGCAAAGGTTCAGCATCCTGTTCAAGGACACGTCAACAGAGTGGGACACATTGGTCCCTGTGGACATCAAAACACAGGACCGGCTCCTGTCGTTGATCCTAACCTGAGTTTTTTTAGAAGTAGAAGTCATCGCAATTAAGCCGTCTTCTTCGGGGAGAAGACTGGCAGTAGGAAAAAAGCACTAAGAAACTAAAGGGCACTCGGTAGAGCGCGTCCTCCCGCCAACCTTTCTACAAAGTTTGTGGTGTTAAGTGTATTCATTCAGAAGTTAGGTGCCTTTTTGTGATCGGCCCTGCCCATTGCCATGCCCCCTTTTGGGCCGTGGGTGTGAGTGAACATTTAATCAGTTCTAAGTTGGTCCATGACCTACTTTTCTACACACCTTCGTGCACATCTGTTCATAACTTTTTGAGATACCCTGCTGACAGACAGACAAACCGGGCAAAAGTATAACATCCTGGCCAACTCCGTTGGTGGAGGTAACAACAGTGGATATGGGAGTGGCTAGCAATCTGCGGGAGAATGCCAGACTGTAGCTGAGAATTAAGGTAGATAATTTGTAGGCTGCAAATGGGTCTCAAGTCCACGTTTAAATGGTGTGTTTGATTCACTAACAAAACCAGTGGCCTTGAGGAGGAGGCTTTGCCCACAGCGGGTTTCTTTTGCTTGGAGTCACAAGGACTCCTGCATCTAGTAAGTGGGGGATGGAGTTTATAATGATTAAGTTCATCAGTGACACAAAGTACGGAAGACAGTGAATAGCGGTTTGATTGAAACACATAGCCTACCTCCCACGGGAGCCATATGCATATTTCGCATCAGCCTGGATGAGGGCCTTCTCTCCCATTTCCATGAGCTGCACTGTGAGATCCAGTGCCTGAAAGGAGAAACATGTCACTGCAGTAAGATACAGATATATCAAACAACACAACACCAGTTGCTGTTCTCACTAATTTGATGATTTTTACCTGGATAACATCGCCATCTCCCAGAGTGAAAGACAGTTCAGGCTGCTCCTCTACAAGTGGGCCATCATTTAGGCAGGTCTTCAGATGAATCTTGACATTCTGTCCTTTCTGTGGCCGACTGTCTCGCCCTTTCCCCGCCTCCAAGACTTTCTTCGTCAGCTGGCCACTACCTGCAGACAGACAGTATTATAAATCTGTCAGATCAAATAACACAGTGATCTATTTTGATCTATAAACCTGTATTTATCCAGGAAAGGCTTACTGACCATGCATGCTCTTTTTCAGCAGGGACATGCATCATATTCATACACCAGTGGTTCTCAAAGTGGGTTCCAGGGACCCCCAGTGGTCCTTCGGGGGGTGCCAGGGGTCCCCAGCAAAAGGGGAATAATTTATTTACACTATAATTCCATTCATATAAGTAACACAATGACAGAATGTATCACAATTTTGGTCATGAGTTTCATACACTTTCTGTAAAAACATCAAAAAGCAAAAATCTTATCAGATGCCGGGGGACCCTGGGACAAAATCTTATCAAATGAGGGTCCCGGCCCGTGGTCTAATTGTGGGGTCCTTGACGTGAAAAGGTTTTTGAGAACCACTGGTTTACACACACACACACACATGCACGCACACGCACACACACACACACACACACACACACACACACACACACGCATGGCAGCTGCTCAGTATAATCACAGTCTATTATATTGTACCTTTCAGTCACAAGCATACCCTAACTTCTAGACTGCTGCAACACTGTCAAAGATTAACCCAAAGGAATGTCACCTCCTACAGTCTGACATGGTGTCACGAAGAATCCTTGGTAGGCTAGCTCCATACAGGAGAAGACGTTGGGCTAACTATGTCTTGTGACATACTTTGGTTCACATACCTAGTACATCCAGCCATTCTTCCACTGGGGCTGGAGTGTCGTTGCCTGCTTCTGCCTGTTCAGGCCCCTCTGGCGTGTTCGTCTTCCCACCCCCAGCATCTTCCAGAGGAGGGGGGTCGTCGTCAATATCCTCTTCATCCAACATCTCGAAGTCCTCCCCGCTGTCCAGCAGCGAGGTTCGTCCAGACTTTTTCGCCGATGGGACAGCGTCATGGCTCTCATGTGCCTCTAAGCTCCCCTCCTTATCAGTCATCTGTAGAACGAAACGTATGAAGCATAACAACGTCGAATACGTGAACAAAAATGTTTTTTGACGCCATTGCTAGTTGCATCAACCCCAAGTCCTTAAACGTAAATCCACCAAACGTTAACTGCTTCCATGGCATGAGACGTTGTGATATCATCATATGGTAAAAGCTAGCGTAAATACCTCGCGACCTAAATAAAAGCAGCGCGTTTCCGTCAAGTCCAGGAACTTTATAGTCATTAGCTAACGTCGTAGCCTAACTGCTAACTTCGCTAGTTAGCCGATAACGTAACGTTTACGTTAGCCAATTGGCTCCTCTAACAATCTTTTGATTAACAACCTGACTAGCTAACATTGGTTAGATGTTTCCAGAACAGTCTCTTCTGACGGGCAGATGATGCTCGTTAGCAGGGATTTGACATTAGCTGTTAGCTAATGTTCGCTTGTGTGGCAGGCATCGAATAGGACATAACGTTAACGTTACAACCCTATGTGACCTTACCATCAAATAATGTGTAGAGCCTTGCTTTTGTCCGGGGAGGTCTAGTCTCGCTTGCCAGACTATCTCCACACGTCGTTTCTCGCTGTATTAGCGCAGCAGAGGAGATCCGAGTCTGGGGCAAGGAGGTTCTCGTCCTCATCCAGCTTCAGCAAAAACAAGCATCATCATCAACAAGAGCGGTTCTTCTTCTTTGTATTTCTTGTCAGATTGCAATACCAACTTTTTAAGGTGCATACCGCCACCTACTGTACCGGAGTATGTAGAACAGGATCACGATTGACTTTATTTATCCGATTTATGTGGACAAAAAGTGTACAGTATGCAATGTGCATAAGTAATGTGAGTTTAGTATTGACTTTATAGGAGGGGAGGGAAGGAGAGAGGGAGAGGGAGAGGGAGAGGGAGGGAGAGGGAGAGGGAGGGAGAGGATGAGTCTCCTCTCTCTGCATGTATGGGAGTTATGGTTATTGCGGTGGGCACAAAAGACCTCCTGTACCGGTCTTTATCCACCCTCTCCACCTCCTCCTCACCCCTGATGGAAACAGGGTTCGGCTCAGTCCTGATCCTCCCAAAGTCCACAACATCTCTCTTGTTTTGGACACATTTAGGAGGTGATTGTTTCCACACCATTCCACACCGTTTACATTAGTCTAGGAAAGAAATTAAATAAAATTTTAAATTAATAAACTACTATTATTCTATTAAACAACCCTGTGTCTTTTAAGAATTATATTACCAAAACAAGAGCTGGATAAAGTGAGCAACAATTTCATTCCAACTTCCGGTCAGGATTTTTCTGAAGAATTGTACTCAAACTATATTATGCTTGCTTCCATCACTCAGAAGAGCTTTTTTTTGTTTTTTTGTTAAAAATCTAAATGTTAATGGAGTATAAGTAGGGAGAAGAGGACACGTGGCACATCATCTCCAGAGTAAGTGGGAGTATAAGCAACTATGATTGCACAACTGTATGTCACTCAGGCAGTTGTGATGTCATCAGTGATGTCACTCGAGCAACTGTGATGTAGTATGAGCCGATGACGCACAGTTGCACGATGGTGCCTAGGTGGGTGGGCGGTGTCTGTCTGGCATGATTCTGGGAGCCCACGGAGCGGACGATTTCCATAACTGCAGCCATGTCGCATCGTCTCCAGAGTCTCCACCCTAGGAGTAAGTTTGAGTATTGAAAATCACCTGAAAACCAAAATGTTAAACAACAATGAAAATGATTTCACTGGTACAAAATGTCTCACCTATCTTAGCCTATTCATTGCAACTGACATAGCTCTAGAGACGCTGTGTATACAATAATGGTAGCATCTTTTTTCTCTGCTTTCTTGCTTAATGAGAGAGTTGACTACATTAATACGATATTCTTCAATAACTGAGTGGTATAGATTATAGCCTTCCAAATGGATCATGAAAGTGATGCTCTCCCTGTGAGATGATCTGGGAAGAATCATGAAACAGAAACACCACATGTCTGGGGGTGAATCACAGTTCAACCCAACCAGAGTAAACTGGTAAATCCAATTTCAAGCCACAAAGATGATTCAGCTCTCAGGGGGGCACCTGTTAGCTGAAAGGGGGCTTTAGTCTCACAAGCGCCCTCATGGGGTCTTATGTAATATCTATTTATTTCAAACTTACTTCAACAGGACACTAGCTTGTAGGCTATTCATAAGAGGTAAACTGGTGCCTCCTTAACAATCTTTAGGTGCAGCAAATCCTTTTCCCCCCCTTACCTCTGTCCTGCCTGTGTAAGAACATGTTCCCAATATACAGTGAGCTTATTAAAGTTGACAGCTGGCATTTGCCGAATCAATTTGAGTCTTTTGGTCTACCTAAATTAATTTGACAATATCAACATACCAAGTTATTTGACTAATCATCATTTTGAAGATGGAGCATCCACTGGAAGATTGGTTTGCAAGTTTAATGTGATTCGAAGTAACTTCCTGAACAGTAGCTACGCTACACTATCTCTATCTATCTATCTATCTATCTATTGGTGAGGTTGAGGGCATAATAATAACAGCTCAGAGGAAGAGATTCAAACAACAGGGAAAAATCAAATGACATTTATTATTGATGCATTGTTTCTTTTTTGATAAGCAAATTATCTGTTTTTCTTTCAGTCTAAAGAAACTTTACAATATAAAGAAACATACAAAGGACATCTTTATTACCTACACAAGACACCTAAGTCCCTAAGACAAGATTCTGAACTATCCTACCATGAAATACAAAGCAAACCCAAGAGACAGACTGCTTCATATTGAATACTGCCGTGTCATCAGAAAGGACCATGAACGGTACAGGAGAGTCATTATATCCCCTCCCCAACCCCACATCACCACCCCTCCCACCCAGCACATCTTCCTAATGGTACAGTATTATACAGCACAATAGAAGTACAGAGATGGCCAACAATCGATATACACAGAGGACTGAGAGGATCAGTGAGAGAGCATCAATCTATACAACGCTATTACAGGAGTGAATAGCAAAGGACACAGTTTTTCCCCATAAGTATTACTTTTTGATCTATTCTTAATTTAAAATGAGGTTCTCTAAGTATTTTTTCCTTTTTAAAAGTTTTTCTTTTTTCTTAAATTGATAAAAATCCTTCATATTAAAAACTGTAATATGTGGTCACATGTTTTTTTCTTTTCTTTTCGAGAAGATGCCCTTTGGAATAATCAATCAAACGATTATTCGATAGCCAATAGTCAAATTGAACTGACGACGCAGGAGGCAAGGGCAGAGCGAGGATGCCACAGCTTCACCTCTCTCTGTCCTTACGAGATATTAGGTGGCAGTTTGAGCCTATTTCAAGCATCTGTCCTCCCCACCATCAAAGTAATTAGCATACAGTTTCCATTTATTGTCACTGTATTCTATACATTTTTAAAGAAAATTTCAGGTTTGCCCACACGAACCAAATCTTAAGCGCATCGTTTCTCTATATGAAAAACATGGACAGTTTATTTATAATTTACTTTTCAGCTGTATTCATTGGTAGTGACTGACATATCAAAACATGTCAATGATATCAAAATGCATTATACAGTATTTACAAGAAAGGAAATTAAAGAAAAGGGGGAGGGGGCTGGGGAGTGAGGGATGGGATTGCAGCGAGACGGGAGAGGGAAGTGACGGGAGGGGGTGTGTCAGTACATTGAAGGAACACTGGAACATGTTTCCCAGGCCACTCATAGCCAAACCCTGGAGATGTCCCTGCTGAACTCTGAATACAATCTGCTTCACATTGATATCAGCACACGGATGAGTACATCACCAACCAATAGAGGCTACAATGGTTCTTTTGCTATTGTTGGTTTTTAACACAGCTATAAAGTAAGTGCTGCAGAGTGACACCATGACGACAGTAATTTAGACTTTGAAACAGTGACAGAGGGTCGATCAGGCCAAGGGTAGATTATAAAAAGAAATTAAATAGCATAAAATGTAACGATGGATTTTCTTGTGTGTGCAGATTCGTTGGGCTTGCTTGTTCCCCTAAAAAAAACTTTTTTCTCTCTTGAATACACTTCACAGAAATTAAAAAGAAATAAGTCTGCAGAAAACAACCCAGAAAAATGTAAAGAGCTCCATTACAAAGTAACCTATTATTGTTCCTCTTCTTTAGACCATTGAGGGCGCATTCCGACGGTTGACGGGAGCTCCAAGGAGAAAGTTAGTGAGTCTTGCCGGGCTAAGATGGTGGATCATAAGGATCTGCGAGGTCAACCCAAACTGAATGCAAGAGGGCTTTATGCTTGAATCAGAAGTCCCAGAATCTCTCCCAGTTCATTGTCAAGGAGACACTGGCGAGGGACCAGAATGAGTCCTCAGAGGAAACAGTGCCTCTGCAGTCCATAGTGAGGTTGAAATCAAACAAAACGATGAAGGGGGAAGGAGACCGTTTTTTCTTCTTCTTTTTTCTTTAGGATTCACAGACAAATTGTAAATAACAAATAATAAAACAACCACAATACAAGCTAAATATGTTGTATTTACAGGCAAGACCAAATCCATAGAAGAGACAAGAGGATCAAAACATCCCTCTCTGTCCGTCACTGAATGAGAAATGCCAAGACAGATGGGCAGTTGTGCATGAACCAAAAACAAATGTTCAAAGCTACCTGTCCTGAAAATCACCTCAGGGATTCCATCAGAACAGTCCATTCCCACACAGTAAAACCACAGAATATTGTGAGGAGGGGTGCTTATTAAGACAAGATACCTAGAAGACCGATTATTCAGGTGTACCAACAGATACTTTGTGCTGGAAAACAGCAAGGCTCTGGGAAAGCCTCCGTTTTAATTACATGGGAGGTTTTAGCCAAGATAACGCCTCGGCACAAACCATTTCATCCGGTGAAGACAGTCAATTATTCCTATCATACTCTTGCATTTAAAAGTTTACGCACAAACTTTGCTACAAACTTTGAGATAGTGAAGACACTATAGCTACAAGAAGAGAAGTGAAGGAGATGTATGTGGACTTGTGACTGTGACAAAACAAGACAAACAAACATCAAATACCTAAAATCATGTAAACAGAAAATCATTGTGCATTTGTCGAGTGTGTGCTTATTCTGTTGTTGTTGATGCTGCTGCTGAGATACAATGTGCCCTTTACAGGAAATCATAACTACATCATTAGTACAATAATATCAATTATGAAAATTATAACAATAATATTATCAACAACAAAAATACAAACATTTAATGAAAACCATTCTTGCCCCAAAATAACATTATCAGTTCATTTTTTAGCCCCCCCCCCCCCTCCCCGAAAGGAGCAGAGTTATTGAATGAGGGTTTTCAGGCCCTATAAGTCAACTACTGCACACCCTCATAATTTAAGTTATGATCAGCATAATATAATGGAGTGGTGGTGGTGGTGGTGATGGTGGAGCTGGCTGCAGAGCAGCACCTTGATTGGGTACGAACGCCACGCGCGGGGGGCAGGTAGTGGGTTTGGGAGAGATGGAGCAGGAGCGGGTTTGGGCTCTCACTGTCCTGGGCCCGCCATGAGGCCCGGCAGGCAAGGAGAAGCGGCCAAGAGACCCTTCCTGTTGCTTGGAGACTGTTTCATGCTCTTACCCCCATTTTGCAGGCGGGATGGGGGCCCTTGAGGGGAGTCCTGCTTTCCAGGGGCATCCCCAGGGGCTGTGTGGCACAGCACACCGTCCAGGAGGGGAGGGGGAGGGAGGGTAATGCAAGACGCACCAGGGTGGATGGGAAAGGGAGATCAGGGTAAGAGGGGATGAAAAAGAAATAAAATAAAATAAAAGATAAAATAAAAATAAAAAAAATCACACACTCATCGTCATGTTGGGTGAATACTGTAAAGAGAGAAAAACAGAGGGAGGGGAGAAAAGATAAGCCAATACTATATTAAACTTCTAACCCAATTCAAGTTCAAGGCAATACAACTAACTAAACTAAAATGCCATGTACAGAACACCAGCCTTTGTGCACTATTATATAAGACAAACCAGCTAAACGGCATCATCGCTGTCATGATAAAACCTCCCTATTTGTTTTCTATGTCAGTAAACAAGCAGCAAGCAGAGCATAGTCCAGCCAAAGGGAAATGTTAAGGAATTTGAGAACACAGTTAAAAACTCAGCGGTCAGTTTTGAATGAATCAGGAGAAGCACACGATATGACATTCTCTCCATGCGTCAGAGAAAGCATACTATGTGCCGGTTCTCTTCCATGCTCATGTTTGCATGCTGTGTGTGTGTGTGTGTGTGTGTGTGTGTGTGTGTGTGTGTGTGTGTGTGTGTGTGTGTGTGTGTGAGAGAGAGAGAGAGAGAGAGAGAGAGACAGTGTGTGTGTGTGTGTGTGTGTGTGTGTGTGTGTGTGTGTGTGTGTGTGTGTGTGTGTGTGTGTGTGTGTGTGTGTGTGTGTGTGTGTGTGTGTGTGTGTGTGTGTGTGTGTGTGTGTGTGTCCGTGTGTGGTGGTACTCACACTTTCACTTTGGAATGGATTTAAAAAGTTGCCTGCCATCTCGCCATCATCCCGCGGAGTTCCGGGGGGATTGTTCATGCCTGCCATGTTATTGGGAGAATTCTAGAACACAAAGGAAAGAGACCAATAAGAACGCAGGG
>NC_139632.1:18526037-18531037 GCF_964638095.1 Poromitra crassiceps
GACCTCAGAGGTCATTGTTGCTGAGGAGCCTGTCTGTGTGTGTGTGTGTCTAACAAGACACCCCTGCAGGGTCTGGCTGCACTGGCCCAGCTGCAGCAGTCTGCTTCTCCACTGCACACAAACAGTACACGCACGCACGCACAGACACACACACAGACGCGCATACACACTCACTCACACACACACACACACACACACACACACACACACACACACGCACGCACACACGCACAGACACACACACAGACGCACACGCACATGCACATGCACACGCACACACACACACACACACACACACACACACACACACACACACACACACACACACACACACACCATGCTCCCCTCTTGTTCCTCTCTATAATGTGCCATAATGGAGCGTAGCTCCTTTGGCTGGGCCTCCCTGCTATTACGTGTGAATGGAATGGGCCAGCATATGGCCTTTATGGCTGTATGTTCCCTCTACAGGTCCCTGCAGAGAGCGGGCGAGAGACACTGACCAAGGGACCCAAATAGAGAGAGAGAGAGATAAAGTGAGGAACATTTCAACTGTCACAGAGGTGTATGGAGGGCTACTTTGAAAAGTAACGTGCTTGACGTGTGTGTGGGTGCATGTGCGCACGTGTGTGTGTGGTGTGTGTGTGTGTGTGTGTGTGTGTGTGTGTGTGCGTGTGTGTGTGTGTGTGCGTGAAGAGGGGTTATTTGTCTGTGTGTGGTGTTGCTTGTGTGTTTGTGTAGGAGAGGGAAGTGTGTGTGTGTGTGTGGGGGGGGGGGGGTATGGGGAGCGTTAAATGAAGCAATTAATAAAATCATTTTCTAGCCGGCTAAGGAGATAACAGCTTGGCACAGTACCACAAACCCATCAACACAAGCCCCTCGCCTCCCCACCACTCATTTCAGCTTAAGGAAGACCCACACTGCTATCCCTCATGGACCACTAACAGAGAGAGAGGGGGGAGAGAGAGAGAGATGGAGAGAGAGAGAGAGATGGAGAGAGAGAGGGGGGGCGGGAGAGAGAGAGGGGTGGAAGAGTACCAGTCATCTGAGCTTTCTTTTCCAGAACTTGTTCACTTCCACTAACACTAGAGGGCAGTGTGTAACTGCCGTCAAACTGCCGGACACACACACACACACACACACACACACACACACACACACACACACACACACACACACACACACACACACACACGCACACACGCACACTCGCACGCACACACACACATGCACGCACCCACACACGCACACACACATACACACACACACACACGCATGCACGCACATGCGCACACACACACACACACACACACACACACACACAGAGGGAGAGGGAGAGAGAGAGAGAGAGAGAGAGAGAGAGAGAGAACACAAAGCAGCCTGCTTCACTGAACACAACAAACAAAGCCAGGAGGAACAGCACCCCACACACACACACACACACACACACACACACACACGCATATGCACACGCACGTGTACACACACACACACACACACACACACACACACACACACACACACACACAGACACACACACACACACACACACACACAGTGCATACTCATTGTCATTCCTCGCTAACATTCCAGTGAGAGCGGCAGTGGCAGTAGGTCTCCTGCTAGCTCATGGTATATAGCATGGCAAGACGTCAGCTCCGAGATGGAACAGGCTATCATGGGTGTTTTCTCCCAGAGGAGCGGGATACACTGACAGCCATTTAAACATGGCAGCAAATGATTCACGCTGCGCCGTGCACACGCGTGTCCGCCGTGCACACGCGTGTCCGCCATCCCTACCTCAGCTCACAGGAATGTGCAGGGCTTACAGCTGAAGTTTCACTAACGCACTAGGAAAGGCTGCGTGTGTGTGTGTGTGTGTGTGTGTGTGTGTGTGTGTGTGTGTGTGTGTGTGTGTGTGTGTGTGCGTGCGTGTGCGTGTGCGTGTGTGCGTGTGTGCGTGTGATTTGTGGAATAGTGGGTCTCAACACTGCAATCAGTGTGATTCCAGTGTTTAGAATTCTTACGCCTAGGTCTAAACAGATTGTGTAAAATATATAGTATGGGAAGAGATAGGAGGAGTGAGGCAGGCCCAGTATGAGACGATGGCTGTATACATTCAAATTCACTGTTTAACTGGTGATTATTAGCAATGGGTTTGAGCTGAGTCTAAAAGACTGGATGGTTTCAAAGACATCAAATGGGTAAAAAGGACTAGCTATCATTTCAGGTGTCCATCATTCTATTGGCTCTCCTCTGAGTGATAAGCGGGAGCGCTATAAAGAGGCGTGGAGGCTTCCTATCTTCAGTGGGTTTAGTCCAGAGGGACAACTGAAAAGTTTCCTCTCAGTCCTTCTCGTATCTTCTTTTCACAACAACGCAGCCTTTTCGATGAAAGGGAGAAAAGACATTCAAATGTTTCAGAGGCCTTTTCATGTCTTTGCCTCTATGGTCCAGTGGTCAAATAAGTCTCATTTATGTCTCACTTTTCCACATTCTAGCAGGTTAGACAATACACCCAGTTACCTGAAAAGCCAGCGTCCTGTAAATATCTTCCTGCACCTAAACCCACCCAGGCTCTAACGCTGCTGTCTTCATCCTCTGCTCCTAGACGACTAGACTGCCCCCCCCCCCCCCTTCCCCCCCTCCCATATGAATGACTGCCCCGCCCCCTTCCCTCCCAAATGAATGGGAGCACGATGTAGATTTGACATTTGACCCGTACACATGATAGTAATACCTGGGCCACCATTCTTCAGCTGCTGCACGGCACTCTGTGCGCTCGTCACTCTCCCATTCAATTTGAAGCATATTTATTTGCATCTTTGTAACGAGATGAGCGTGTGCCCAGAGGTCACTATTATCTGTGGCAAATACATTACTGAGTGCAGATGCCTCGCTAATTCACTGTGTCAGCTTGGAAGCCTTCTGGAAATGGGTCTTTGATACCTTGTTGCAAGTTCTTAAATGTGCAATCAGACCTAATCCTCTTGCTGTGCTTTTTGGTGTTGTCCCTGGAGAGTTGCAATTACCTGCAGTAAAACACATTGCCCTTGACTTTGTCTCCTTTTTTTTGGCAAGAGTGATTCTAGTTTAGAGGAAGGAAGCTGCCCCACCCGATCTGCTTCAGACACAGAAGGTAATGCCAGTTTTGAGTACCTGGTTTTGAGTGCCATGTCTGAGAGTAAGATCTACAAAGTAGAGGTCTCCGTTTTTCTGACAGTCTCTGACAGACGGACCACAGCGCCCGGTCTCTAAATAGCACATTTGATCTACTTTGCCTTTCCCTGAGTGGAAGCCTGACACTTATTTGTTATTATTTTCAGATTCAGATTCAGATTCAGATTCGCTTTGATTGCCAGGGTAGGTAACCAGATTACATGTGGAATGTTATGTAGTGTTTGTATGCAGCAGCGTATCAGTCACATCAATAGTCAGAAGACAAAAACAATACAGAAAGACGATCACAACAAATTGAAGGCGTAGTCCAATATATCTGCGTGTGTGCGTTGCAAAAACGAATAAAAATCTTAACCGTTTCTTAATAAATTCCATTTCTATTTAAGGGGCTGTGTGCTATTGTCATCGGCTGTCATGTTTTGCGATCACACATCTCTAAAGGCGCTGACAGGGTTCCGCGCAGCCTTGATTTGGAGCCTTGCTGCCGACTAGCGGCGACAGCGAGACTGCATACTCGAACGTAACTCGTTCAAAACACGTCCAAAACGTTATCGTGTCGTTTACCAAGAACTTGCAATCATGTCGGTGGGGGAACATTTTATTGTCCCGGTGAGCCTGCAGAAGGCTTTGCTAGATGAGGGACAAGCACGTTAAATGAGGAAATGGCATTTCATCATTCCTCACAACAAGGAGTTGACGGCGCTAGACGGCGCAGAGTGACATTTTCGAGGAGCTGCACGCCCCCTACGCCGAGCTGCGCCGATAGGACGCCCAGCTGCGGCGACCCCCTCAGCGCAGTCAGCACCGTCGATTTCGCTCGACCATAATTTGCGCTTAACTCGACGCGTTGGCTGCGGTACACCTCCAAAACACTAGGTGGCTTGTGGTACACTCATGTCCATTACATATGGCGCTATCGTGTTGTTTACCAAGAACTTGCAATCATGTCGGTGGGGGGACATTTTATTGTCCCTCCATTTCAAAACTCATTCCGGTGAGCCTGCAGAAGGCTTTGCTAGATGAGGGACAAGCACTGTTAACACTTTGAGTGCCACGGCCCTTGGGCAAAAGGTTGCTGTACTGTGCCACATAGGCCGCAATGCATTTTAATATAGCCATATCATTTTTTGGGTTCCTCTTATATGGACAACCAATAGCCTCAATGAAACTTTGAACCCTTCTGTTTCATTAAAAAAAAAACTGTGTTTATAAACCGTTCCATTTTGGAAATACACCCCTCTGAAAAAGAGTGTTTTCGACCGAAAAGAGCATGCTGAAATTAGTTTCTGAGATAATCACATCTTTATGTTAGAAAGGCGACAGAATGAAAACATAGCCCAACATCGAGCCTGCTGCTGCCTGGGTGTGTGTGTACTGTCAATGGTTGTATGCTGTTAGTGCCCTGCGTGCCCCACCCCCCTCCTCCTCCTCCTCCGTGGTGGGAGGAGTCGAGTGTCTCTGCTGCGGTTTGCTCTGAGTTTGATCTGCACTGAAAAGTCCGCTGCCTGCATCCCCCATTCCCCCCGCTTTTTTACAGCGTGTCCTCGGCTCCCAGCTGAGAATAATGTAACTTTTCAGAAAGACGCTGGTGTCGCCGTGTCGGCAACTAAATCATATGGATGGACTATCGCAGCGGACACGGATGGGGCTCAATTGTGGCAGCAGATGACTGCTGTTCACAGGCACAGCTAACGTAACGTTATGCTTCAAGCATATCAATGGCGATTTCCGTTTCCTCATGACTTCTTCTCTCTTTTCTCCTGGCCTTTGTCTAATCGGGAGGGCACTGTCGCCACCTAAGGGTTCTGTAAAATAGGTTAGAC